>NC_046164.1:45135332-45295650 GCF_011064425.1 Rattus rattus | reverse complement strand
TGGGTCCTGCTAAGAATGAACCCCAGTGAACTAGACTGTCAAGGGGGAGGGCAGCAATGGGGGAGGGGTGGAGAGAGACACCCGCAAGAAGGAAGGAGGGAGAGGATAAACTTGGAAACAAGAGAGAAGGAATAACACTCGAAATGTATAAAATATTCAAGGTTAATAAAAAAATAAATAAAAAAAATAAAAAATAAAGGTGAAAAAAAAATATGTACACAAACAAAACCTTCATAAGTACAGTAAATATAAAGTGTAGACTTTGGGGACTCTGTTGCCCCCAAGCCTACCAATCATTTTTTTTTTCCAGAGCTGGGGACTGAACCCAGGGCCTTGCGCTTGCTAGGCAAGTGCTCTACCACTGAGCTAAATCCCCAACCCCCTACCAATCATATTTGAATCTAATAGAAGTACACAGAAGAAAGTTAGAATAAATAGTCTGATGAGTTGTGCCTGATGCCAGAAACCTCCACAGGTTCTGTGGATCTCAACCCCTCCTCCAAGCCACATACTCACACATTAAATGGTAAATGAAATGTGTGATAAAATTCCCTAAAATAAAAAAATTCCAAATTTCTCCTTCGAAACATTTAAACTCTGTTCATCCCTAGTAATGATCATAGAGATTATCTGATCTAATCAATACCTACCTTCTGAAAATTTGGGTAAACTTGCTAATCATTATATGTTTTGTTTCTAGAAAACCATAACCTTTTACCTGGCCTTCCTTACATTCACTACTGCTATCTTCTAAGGAGATTGGGAGGTTTATGGGGATGGGGAACTAAAAGAGCAAAGTCCCAGACACCAGGAAAGCAAGGGATGAAGTTAAGCTGAAATGCCCAACAGGGGAGGAAACCTGTAGATGATATCGGGTCCCAGGAAAGGTCCCAGGTTGGGATGAGACCACCCACTCATCTCCAGAATTCTTAATCCTGAAAAGCTGTCCTAAAGGAAATACGGGGGGTGGGGGGGGTGGAAGGTGGGGGCAGAGACTTTGAGGAAGGCTGCCCCCACAGGGTCTACATCCCATATACACAGAAACAAACCAGACACTGTGTGGATGCCAAGAAGTGCTTGCTGACAGGGAGGCTGATAGCTGTCTCCTGGGAGACTCTGCTTGAGAGCCTGACAAATACAGATGTGAATGCTTGCAGTCAACCACATGGTCTGAAGCACTGGGACCCCTAATTGAAGAGTTAGAGAACATCCCCTCCCCTTCAGTATAGGTATTCCCTCCCCATCCTCCCCATTGCAACAATTACGTTCCACTCGGGGTTCAGTCTTGCTTGGACCAAGGCACCTTCCACTGGTGAATTACTGGGCCATTCATTTACTACCTGGGGTTGGGCCAGGGTCCAGTCCATGTATAGTCTTTAGGTAGTGGCTTAGTCCCTGGAAAGCTCTGGTTTGGTTAACATTGTTGTTCATGGGAAACAGGGAAATGTAAATAAAATACTCAAGTTAATAAAGAGAGAGAGAGGACTGAAGGGCTATGAAGGAGTTACAACCACGTAGGAAAAAAAAAAAAAAAACAAAACAGTATCAAAAAAGCTGATGTCCCAGCTCCCTGGGGACTAAACTACAAAACAGAGTATACATGGAGGGACCCATGGCTTCAGCAGCATATGTGCAGAGGATGGCATTCTCTGGCATTAGTAGGACAAGCCCTTGGTCTTGTGGGGAAAGCTTGATTTTCCCAATGTAAGGGAATGCCAGGGCAGTGAGGAAGGAAGTGAGTGGGTAGAAGTGGGCAAATCCTTATAGAAGCAGAGTGAGGGAGGTATGAGAAAGTGAAGTTTGGAGGGAAACCTGGAAAGGATATCATTTGAAATGTAAATACATAAAATATCCAATTCAAAAGAGTCGCAATTGATGACGTGAGAAACTACTTTGATAACAGATTCATTGTACCTTATATAGATTAGCCATTCAAGTATTTAAATATTGCTATTATATTTGTTGAACACTTTACAAACATAAATATTATATTTACAATAATTCATTTTCCTTGCATGTTATCTTCTGAGGCACTTTGACACTTTATGCTAATACTTTCTCTGTTGAAAAACTCTATTTCAAATATATCTCTTAAAACATATTCCAGATGCCCAAAAGAATTTGATAATGTCAATCAAAAATGGTATAAAATGTTTTCTCCTTGAATAAAGTTACTAAACCTAGCAATTTAACTAAAAAAACTAGGTCATTACCCTTTATATAACCTTTGGAATGTAGATATTATTTGAGACAGTTGCAAAATACCCAAATGGGTTATTAACAGATTATGGTGAGAAAAATGGTGAGGCTTTGATGGGAGCTCAGTGGCTCCAACAGGTGAGTCAGAGTAGTGGAATTGTCAGAGACATGATCATAAGATGCCAATAATTGCTTACCAGCCTCCAAGACCTTATGAATCTAATAGGAATCTTTAAAGACCTTTAGGTAGGATTGTACTTTGTAAAGGAACAATCAAAAACAATATTCAGACTGCAAAGTGCAAAGGAAGGTGCATCTCATATGTACCAGCTCATTCACCCCCCAGTTCCTGGGGTCATCCTATGTAATCAACTCTTCTGGACTTCAAATATTCTTTCTCTGCTCTGCAAATATTACTTTCCTGCTTGTCAAACTCAATTGAAACAAACAAATACATTTGAACCCATGCAATTCAGAATTCTGTCCACCCTGTTTTCAAGCATGGCACCTAGGGCTGAGCAAAGACTTTGGATAATTTCTCTCAGAAGAGATGAAATAGAATATATATATATATATATATATATATATATATATATATATGGATATTTGCTTCTTTGAACTTAGTGTTAGATAAATTTAGTGTGACTTTGAAATGATTATATCATTATACACTAAAGATCCTGATTTTTGTACATTTCAATGAGTTTCTCTATGCTTTTCTATAATCTTTCCATCTCCCTGCTCTATTTACTTTTCAAATACATATATAAGATGAAACAAGATTTATTGAGGTGAGAGAAGAAAAATAAAAGCAAGGTCAGAGGTAGGGCGATTCACCCATTAGCTAAATGGTAATTGCTTTGGTATTCATTAGTGAACATCATGTAGCTGGAGACATGTCGGATTGGTGCTTATCATGATACACTACAAATTTGCTGTTCTAGAACTTTCAAAGGAGGCTGTATAACTTATGATATTCTGAGGTTTATTGTTCTGTGAAGAAACCATGAGGCTTTACAAGGATCTGTTATTCAGATGTAATGAAAAAGCAATATGAAATAAAATGAGTGTTTTTAAGGAGGACCATGTAAAAAGAATATGCAAAATGCAATAGAATTTGATGAAAACTCTCATGCAACTGCAAATGTACACACTGAACTTGTGCATTCTCTAGCCCTTCCAGGCTCTACCATTCTATCCATATTTTAGGTGATTTATGTAAGGTTTCTTTTCGTTTCAGGTTTAATTTAAATTTAGCAATGCCTACTTACATCACAATCTTATTCAGACTTGAATGATTTGTAAATATGTGTGAGTCTCTTCTTTAAATTCTTTGTTTTTAAGTTGTTTTAAGTTTTATACCTGCTTTCATGAGATAAGGAACATCATTTAGCACAGTTAGCACAAAAGTGACTCATGAGCCAAATAATGATTTCTTCTTTTTTATTAGTTGACTATATATAATAAGAATGTCATCATAAATAAACATATTTAAGTTCCAGTGATCCTTTTAATCACATGTTTCTGAATTTGTATCAAGAGTTAATTTATATTGACTACCATTTCATCATTAGAGACATTGGAAACTTCTTGAATACATCTTACATGTGATTCACAGAGATTGAAATTAATGATTTCTATGGTTAAATAGAATTAGGAAAGACATTTTGAAACACTGGCTTTATAGCATTTTAAATATTTTTAACATAAAAGCGCCAATAGCTCCTCTTCAGTATCTAGGAACAATAATATGAACTTCATCGTTTTTTTCCCATCTTTATTAAATTGGGTATTTCTTATTTCCATTTTAAATGTTATTCCCTTTCCCGGTTTCCAGGCCAACACCCCCCTAACCCCTCTCCCTCCCAATCCTCTTCACATCATCCCAACATTACCGCTCTCCCCCCAAGAATCCTGTTCACTGGGGGTCCAGCCTTGGCAGGACAAAGGGCCTCCCCTTCCACTGGTTCCCTTACTAGGCTATTCATTGCTACCTATGCAGTTGGAGACTAGGGTCAGTCCAAGTATAGTCTTTGGGTAGAGGCTTAGTCCCTGGAAGCTCTGGTTGGTTGGCATTATTGTTCATATGGGGTCGAAGCCCCTTCAGCTCTTTCAGTCCTTTCTAAGATTCCATCAACGGGGGTCCCATTCTCAGTTCAGTGGTTTACTGCTGGCATTCACCTATGTATTTGCCATATTCTGGCTGTGTCTCTTAGGACAGATCTACATCCAGTTCCTGTCAGCAAGCACTTCTTTGCTTCATCCATCTTATCTAGTTTGGTGGCTGTATATATGGACCACATGTGGGGCAGGCTCTGAATGGGTGTTCCTTCTGCCTATGTTCTAAACTTTGCCTCCCTTTCCCCACCTAAGGTATTCTTTTTCCCCTTTAAAAGAAGTGAAGCATCCGCATTTTGATCATCCTTCTTGAGTTTCATGTGTTCTGTGCATCTAGGGTAATTTGAGCATTTGGGCTAATATCCAATTATCAATGAGTACATACCAGGTGTGTTTTTCTGTAATTGGCCTACCTCACTCAGGATGATATTTTCCAGTTCCATCCATTTGCCTGAGTTTCATAAAGTCATTGTTTTTGATAGCTGAGTAGTATTTCTTTGTGTAGATGTACCACATTATCTGTAACTAATCCTCTGTTGAAGGGCATCTGGGTTCTTTGCAGCTTCTGGCTATTATAAATAAGGCTGCTATGAACATAGTGGAGCACATGTCTTTGATATATGTTGGGGCATTTTTGGGTATATTCCCAAGAGATGTATAGCTGGGAACTCAAGTAGTGCAATGTCCAATTTTCTGAGGAACCTCCAGACTGATGTCAAGAATAGTTGTATCAGTCTGCAATCCCACCAACAATGGAGGAGTGTTCCTCTTCCTCCACATCCTTGCAAGCATCTGCTGTTGCCAGAGTTTTTGACCTTAGCCATTCTGACTGGTGTGAGGTGGAATCTCAGGGTTCTTTTGATATGCATTTCCCTGATGACTAAAGATGTTGAAATTTCTTTAGGTGCTTCTCAGCCATTTGACATTCCTCAGAAATGAATTCTTTATTTACCTCTGAACCCCATTTGTTAGTAGGGTTATTTGTATCCCTGGGGTCTAACTTTGTGAGTTCTTTGTATATTTTGGATATAAGCCCTCTGTCACTTGTAGGATTGGTAAAGATCTTTTTGCAACCTGTTTGTTGCCGTTTTGTCCTAAAAACAGTGTCCTTTGCCTTACAGAAGCTTTTTAGTTTTATGAGATCCCATTGTTGATTCTTGATGTTAGAGCATAAGCCATTGGTGTTCTGTTCAGGAAATTTTTTCCAGTGCCCATGTGTTTGAGATGCTTCCCCACTTTTTCTTCTATTAGTTTGGATGTATATGGTTTGATGTGGAGGTCCTTGATCCACTAGGACTTATGCTTTGTACAGTGTGAAAGAATAGGTCGATCTGCATTCTTCTACATATTGACCACCAGATGAACCAGCACCATTTGCTGAAAATGCTATCTTTTTTCCATTGGATGGTTTTGGCTCCTTTGTCAAAAGTCAAGTGACCATAAATGTGTGGGTTCATTTCTGGGTCTTCAATTCTATTCCACTGGTTTATCTGCCTGTCTCTGTACCAATACCATACTATTTTTATCACTATTGCTCTGTAATACTGCTTGAGTTCAAGGATAGTGATTCCCCCTGAAGTCCTCTTATTGTTGAGGATAGTTTTAGCTATCCTAGGTTTTTGTTATTCCAGATGAATTTGCTAATGTTCTGTCTAACTCTAGGAAGAATTGGATTGGAATTTTGCTGGGGATTGAATTGAATCTGTAGATCACTTTTGGTAAAATGGCCAATTTTACTATATTAATCCTGCCAATCCATGAGCATGGGAGAACTTTCCATCTTCTGAGATCTTCCTCAATTTCTTTCTTTAGAGGTTTGAAGTTCTTATACAGATCTTTCACTTGCTTGGTTAAAGTCACAATGAGGTAGTTTCGTCAAGTTTCTCTCCATTTAGTTTAATGTTATCTATTGGTTTGCTGTATATGGCTTTTACTATGTTTAGGTATGGGCCTTGAATTCCTGTTCTTTCCAGGACTTTTTTCATGAAGTGCTGTTGAATTTTGTCCATTGCTTTCTAAGCATCTAATGAAATGATCATGTGGTTCTTATCATTCAGTTTGTTTATATAGTGGATTATATTGATGGTTTTCTGTGTGTTATACCATCCCTCTATACCTGGGATGAAGCTTACTTGATCATGAGGGATTATTATCTTGATGTGTTCTTGGATTCGGATTGCAAGAAATTTATTGAGTTATTTTGTGTCGATATTCATAAGGGAAATTGGTCTGAAGTTCTCTTTCTTTGTTAGGTCTTTGTGTTGTTTAGGGAGTAAGAATAATTGTGGCTTTATAGAAGGAATTCGGTAGTGCTCCATCTGTTTCAATTTTGTGGAATAGTTTGGATAGTATTGGTATGAGGTCTTCTATGAAAGTCTGATAGAATTCTGAACTGAACCCATCTGGACCTGTGCTCTTTTTAGATGGGAGACTTTTAATGACTGCTTCTATTTCTTTAGGAGTTTTGAGGTTGTTTAAATGGTTTATCTGTTCCTGATTTAACTTCGGTACCTGGTATCTGTCTAGGAAAATGTCCATTTCCTCCAGATTTTAAAGTTTTGTTGAATATAGGTTTTTGTAGTAGGATCTTATGATTTTTTTTAATTTCCTCCGTTTCTGTTGTTAAATCTCCCTTTTCATTTCTGATTTTCTTAATTTGTACACACTCTCTGTGTCCTCTGGTTGGTTTGGCTAGGGGTTTATCTATCTTGTTGATTTTCTCGAAGAACCAGTTTTTGATTCTGTTGATTCTTTGTATAGTCCTTTTTGTTTCTACTTGGTTGATTTCAGCTCTGAGTTGGATTATTTCCTCCCTTCTGCTCCTCCTGGGTGCATTTGCTTCTTTTTGTTCTAGAGCTTTTAGGTGTGCTGTCAAGCTGCTGATATATTCTCTCTCCTGTTTCTTTCTGCAGGCACTCAGAGCTATGAGTTTTCCTCTTAGCACAACTTTCATTGTGTCCCATAAGTTTGGGTATGCTGTACCAACATTTTCATTAAATTCTATAAAGCCTTTAATTTCTTTCTTTATTTCTTCCTTGACCAGGTTATCATGGAGTAGAGCATTATTCAAATTCCATGTATATGTAGGTGTTCTTTCCTTATTGTTATTGTAGACCAGCTTTAGCCCTTGGTGGTCTGATAGGACACATGGGATTATTTCTATCTTTTTGTATCTGTTGAGGCCTGTTTTTTGCCTGATTATATATATATCAATTTTGGAGAAAGTATCATGAAATAGTGAGAAGAAGGGACATTTACTTGTTTTAGGACAGAATGTTCTATAAATATCTTTTAAGTCCATTTAATTGATAACTTCTGTTAGTCTGTCTATGTCTCTGTTTAATTTTTGTTTCCATGATCTGTCCATTGATGAGAGTGGGGTGTTGAAATCTCCTACTCTTATTGTGTGAGGTGCAATGTGTGCTTTGAGCTTTAGTAAGGTTTCTTTTATGTACATAGGTGCCCTTGTATTTGAAGCAGAGATATTTAGAATTGAGAGTTGATCTTGGTGGATTTCTCCTTTAATGAATATAAAGTGTCCTTCCTTATCTTTTTTGATGACTTTTGATTAAAAATCAATTTTATTCTCTATTAAAATGGATACTCGAGCTTGCTTCTTCAGACCATTTGCTTGGAAAGTTGTTTTCCAGCCTTTTACTCTGAGGTAATGTCTCTCTTTGTCTCTGATGTGTTTTTCCTGTAGGCAGCCAAATGCTGGGTCCTCATTATGTATCCAGTTTGTTAATCTGTGTCTTTTTATTGGGGAATTGAGTCCATTGATGTTGAGAGATATTAAGAAATAGTGATTGTTGCTTCCTGTTATCTTCATATTTGGAGGTGAGATTATGTTTGCATGCTTGCCTTCTCTTTGTTTTGTTGCAAAACAATTAGTTTTTTGCTTTTTTTAGGGTGTTGCTTACCTCCTTGTGTTTGGCTTTACCATTTATTATTCTTTATAGGGCTGAATTTGTAGAAAGATATTGTGTAAATTTGGTTTTGTCATAGAATGTCTTGGTTTCTCCATCTATGTTAATTGAGAGTTTTGCTGGATACAGTAACTTGGACTGGCATTTTTGTTCTCTTAGGGTCTGTACGACATCTGTCCAGGATCTTCCAGCTTTCCTAGTCTTTGGTGAGAAGCCTGGTGTAATTCTGAATGGTCTGCCTTTGTATGCTACTTGATCTTTTTCCCTTATTGCTTTTAATATTCTTTTTTTGTTTTGTGCATTTTCTGTTTTGACTATTATGTGATCGGAGGAGTTTCTTTTCTGGTCCAATCTACTTCCAGTTCTGTAGGTTTCTTGTATTTCTATGGGCATCTATTTCTTTAGGTTAGGGAATATTTCTTCTATGATTTTGTTGAAGATATTTACTGGTCCTTTGAGTTGAGAGTCTTCATTCTCTTCTATACCTATTATCCTCAGGTTTGATCTTCTCATTGTGTCCTGGATTTCCTGTACATTTTGGGCTACTAGCTTTTACTGTTTTACATTATCTTTGACCATTGTGTCGATGATTTCTATGGAATCTTCTGCTCCAGAGATTCTTTCTTCTATCTCTTTTAGTCTGTTGATGATGCTTGTATCTATGGCCCTTTGTCTCTTCTTTTGGTTTTCTATATCCAGGATTGTCTCCCTTTATGCTTTCTTTACTGTTTCTATTCCCATTTTCAATTCCTTCACTTGAGTGATTGTGTTTTCCTGTTATTCTTTCAGGGATTTTTGTGTTTCCTCTTTAAGGGCTTGTTCTTGTTTACTTGGGTTTTCCTGCATTTCTCTAAGGGAATTCTTTATGTCTTTCTTAAAATCCTCCATCATCATGATCAAATGTGATTTTAAATCTAGATCTTGCTTTACTGGTGTGTTTGGATATTCAGTGTTTGCTTTGGTGAAAGAATTGGACTCTGATGTTGCCATATATTCTTGGTTTCTGTTGCTTAGGTTCCTGTGCTTGCCTCTCGCCATCAGATAGTCTCTGTTGTTACCTTGTTTCCCTATTTCTGACAGTTGCTTGACTATCTTATAGGCCTGTGTGTCAGGAGTGCTGTAGACCTGTTTTCCTGTTTTCTTTCAGCCAGTTATGAGAACAGAGTGTTCTGCTCTCAGGTATGTAGTCATTCTTGTCCACTGGCTTTCAGCTATCCCTGTGAGTGGGAACCAGAAGGGCCTGCCCCTACTTCTCCTGGGTCCCTGTGTACATGGGGCCCAGATTTTGCTAGGCATTTTCCTCTAGAGTCAGAAATGTGGGCAGAGAGTAGTCTCCTCTGGTTTCCCAGGTGTGTCTGCCCCTCTGAAAGTATAGCTTTCTCTCTCAGTGTATTTGGGTGCAGAGACCTGTCTGACTGGTCTGTTCAGATCCGGGTGCTGTCTGTTCTTCAGGGCTCCTGAAGCTTGACTACCCCTATCTTCCTGTTCCCAGAGGCTCTATACAGTTTCCTCTTGGGCCAGGGATATTGGTAAAGGTGGGCAGAATTGGCGGTCTCTCCTGCCCTGCAGTCTCAGGATTGCCCACACATCTGGGCGATCAGCTCTCTCGCATGGGATTTGGGAGCAGGGATCTGTTGGCTGGGATCAGCAAGGTTCAGGCGCCAGCTAGAAACTGGAAGTGTCAGGTCCCAGAGGAATTTTGCCTTTGTGTGTCCTGAGTCCATGAGGCAGGTCACTTGGAGCAGAAAAATTAGTCTTACTTTTGGTCTCGGGACTGAAGTCACTCCTTGGGCTCGGTTTCAGCTCTCCATGAGGGCAGCAATCAGAAGGGCTGCCCCTACTTCTGTGTCCCTATGCACAGGAGGCCCTGAGGGCATGACACTGGGTGTTTTCCTCTAGAGTCAGAAATGTGGGCAGAGAGTAGTCTCCTCTGGTTTCCCAGGCATGTCTGCTCCTCTGAAGGTCTAGCTCTCCCTCCCACAGGGTTTGGATGCAGGGAGCTGTTTGTCTGGGTCTGTTCAGATCCGGCTGCAGTCTGGATCACAGGGTTCCTGCAGCTTGACTCATGATCTTCATCTTACATAGTCACTTATCACTAATGATTTACTGTCACAGAATGGTCAGACCTTCAGAGTGTGAAGGGAACACTTATCATTTCAGGATACGACTAATGTTTCTCTGGACTTTAATAACACTTTTGTCTGCTTGCTTGCTTGCTTGTTTTCAAAAGTCCAGATCTCCATTTTTAAAAATTGGTTTGGTGGGAGAGCAAGTTCTACCTTACTTGGAGAATGCAATCCTAATGTTTTTATACTGTCATAAATGTCCAAGTCTATATCTGAAAGCCATTTATGACTTTGTGACAGTGAGAACCTATTTGTCTTAAATGCTTTCAAATTTAAAGTAGTTTTATATTTGTACATAAATTAACATTTATTATATTTATTGAGTTTTACTACCATAGCATAATGTCAAATATTTTAAGTTATCACATATAAATGAATAATTAAGTAAAACAAAACCCCCAAACAACTAAATAATAAATCCCAAAACCAAAAAGTAGGAATAATTGTGTATACCTATAATCCCAGAACAAATAAATTTAAGTCAAGAGAATTAAAGTTCAGGGCAGGTTGCATTACCAAGCAAACCTGTTTTAATCTCTAAACAAGAACGAAAATATTTAATTTCTCAGAATGGAAAGAATGATATAATTAACATTATTTGTTCCAAGAGTAAAAACTATGATATTTACAAACTTCAACATTTTTCTTTGATTTTGTAGTGAGTGTTTGAAAGTAAAAGTAAATTTGTGGAGTTAAAAGGAGTTCAGAGCATATTAATGGTGAAAAATTATGTTTTCAATATCTTCTTAATATATGTGGCTGTGTGTTATATGGGTCAATGAGAGAGTGCTATAAGATGTTATGAAGTAAATGGTGCACTCTTTTCTAAGAGTGGAAGGTGTATATTTGGTTTGTAGATTGCAATCCAAGACAAAACGGAAGACAGGACTTCGAAACAGAAACCAATGAAGGATCAGTACTTGCTGGGTTGCTTGCCTTGGATATATTGGCCTCCTCTATTACACAGCTCAAGCCAACCTAACTACTGATTGTTGTGCCCAAAATAAGCTGGGACTGGCTTCTTCAATTAGCAATTAAGAAAATGCATCAGAGGTGTGCTATAGAGCATTCTGATCATGGCAGTTCCTCAATTGAGATTACATCCTCCCCTGTATATCTAAGCTTTTGTCAAGTTGGCATATTCCGACCAGCCCATTCCATTTCTTGTTAAATTGACACACAATTTCCTTTCTTGTTTATCTCCTAGATATAATATTAACATCATGATATAAAAAAGTAAAATTTAGAAGTCTTACTGTCTTAAGCAAATCTATCACATAAAAGTTAAAATGTTTCTTTTTGCATTATTATTATTATTACTTTTTTTTTTTACATTCCAGTCATTGCCCCCCTCCTGGTCTGCCCTCCAACAATCCCTCATCCCATTTCTCCTCCCTCATCTCCAAAAGGATGACTCTCCATCCCACCAGACCTCTGGGGGCCTCAAGTCTCTAGAGGTTTGGGTGCCACTGAGGCCAGAGCAGGTAGTCCTCTGCTGTCTGAGGCCTCGGACGAGCTAGTATATGCTGCCTGGTTGGTGTCTCAGTGTCTGAGACATCTGAGGTCCAGGGTAGTTGATACTGCTGGTCTTTCTATGGGATCACCTTCTTCCTCAGCTTCTTCCCGCCAGTTTCCTAACTGAGAGTTTCTGCAATATGAATTCAAGTTATTTATTCCAATATGAAATGAAATAAGACATAGCTGTAATCAGATCAAAGAAAAATCATATAGCACCAGAGTAGAAATTCAGTGTCTAATACCTGCTGTTCTTAACACACACTACTTTTCTCTTAGGCTCAGACCACCTTCATTACACACTGGCTACATACTTGGTAGTCAATGGTATGGGAATCTCCAATATGCTGGGCTCTCCACTGCAGCTGAGCCTGTACCTTCACCTCCAGCTTCCTCAGGATTTTTCAGGGACTCCCATCATGTTATGTGCTTCACACCACCAACTTTTCTCCATGACAATTTTAATCTAGCACTCTCCCTTGCATCTAAAGATGGATCTTCACTAAAAGCTTCTGCTAGCCTTTCTTTGCCTTCTATACATTCAGAAGTAGGGCTATGTCTAGTATTTTAGACACTACTACTAAGTCTGTTTTCTACTTTGTGATGCAAGCTTGGCTGTCTCTTGGCTACAGGTTCTGTGCGATGACCCAGGGAAATACTATTCAGAAGATTTCATTTCAATATTTCTTTCACAACAGCTAATCTTTCAGAGCTAACTAACAAGCATCCATTGTCCCAGGGAAATAAGAATACATTATTTTCAAAGATTCTTAATATTTTTAGAACTCTAAAGAAATTGATTTTTAATTATTTTAAATTTCAATTTTATTAAAAGTATTTATAAAACTTTAAATATTCCATGAATGGCACTGATAATCATATAGTGACTCTCACAGTTCCTTTTGAGAAGTTGAGTCTCTATCTTCTGCATTTTTCTCAACATTTTTATCCCCAAGGCTCAAAGAAAAGTTCTGTAAGCTCTGAGCAGTCAATGTCTCCTCTCCAGGCCAAAGTTATAAACACCTTCATAATCCTAGAAAACAACATTATCAAATCTAGAACACTAAAGTCTCTGCTACTATCACATATTCTTGTGTTTTCATAGACTGTATATATGTTTGCGTTTTCTGTTGAAATAAAACACTATGACCAAAAGCAACTTGGAGATATGAAAATTAATTTAGCTGATAGGTTACAATTCATAATCAAGGGAAACCGAGGCAAATTTAGGAATGCTTCTTGTGAACTTGCTTTCCCTAGCTTGTTCAGCTCTCTTTCTTATACAGGCTATGTTCATCTGCCCAAGAATGGCACAGGAGGAGGGGAGTGACTCCTCCCACATCAATTACCTATCAAGAAAATGTTTCATGGATATATTGTAAGGTCAGTCTGATGGAAAATATTTATTAAGTGATGTTCCTTTTTTCTAGGTATGTCTAGGTTTGTTTGTGTAAATTTGACAAAATTAACCAGCACAACTAATATAATTATCCTCAAAAATATCTTTTCTCTTCTAAACTTGTTGGTGCAAATCATTTTTTACACTTATAGAAAACATGGAATGTTTAGCAATGCTTCTTGTATTAGTAGATGATATCCTTTACTTCAAGTTCATCTTAAACCACATCACTTGATAGTTATCATGTGATTTTTCTCAATGTGGTATTTTCATAGAACTTAGCACAAATATTTATTAATTCTTTAAAATAGCTCCTTATTATCTGTACATATATTTTAAATCATTCTTTTAATATTAAATGTATAATTTCTTTGAATATCAATAGATCCAAAAGTTATATCATGATATAATCTACCTGTAATTTTTCTATTTATTTGTAGATATTTTAGTTATGTTAGGTATAAAGAATATAATGTTGGCCAGCAAGATGAAAATGTATGAAATCTGGACAATCTCAGCAAAATATTCCTATCTAACGTTAAACAGGAAAAAGGGAAAATCATTGTCTTGTCATTTCGTCAGTGTTTTACATAAAGAAATATTTTAATACAGCAGACATCATTTAGTTGTGACTCTTAATCTGAATACTAAAATATTATGTAAAAAAATAGAAAAATATGGCAATAAATCTGGGTTGGTAATGATATTGTCAAACATCCATAATACCTTGGATTCTCTTATAATCTGACAATAAATGTTTTATCTCCTAAGTGTATGTGTGTGTGTGTGTGTGTGTGTGTGTGTGTGTGTGTGTACACCCATTATTTGTTGCAGAATAATTAATCATACTATATTCTGTGACATAAAATAGTAATTTGATACAGATTAAGATTTGTGAGAGCAGTTTATCAGAAAATTGAGTATAGTTCAACCTATATCACTATATATCTATATCTATACATATAGATATAGTTCAACATCTATCACTCTTAGTCATATACCAAAAGATTCACCAATATTATACAGGAATACTAGCTCAACTGTGTTCATAGCTGCTTTATTCATAATAGTCAGGAACTGGAAAAAACCTAGATATCTGTCAACTGAAAAATGGATAAGGAAAATGTGGTTCACTTATGAAATGGAAAACTATTCAGCTATTAAAAACAAAGACATCATGAAATTTGAAGGCAAATAGATGCAACTTGAGAATATCACACTGAGTGAGGTAAAGCAGGCTCAAAAAGCTATGTATGGTATATACTCACTTATTATTTGCCATTAGCCATTAAGTTCAGAATAACCATACTACAATCCAAATATCTAAAGAAACTAGGTATTAAGGAGGTTTCCAGTAAGGATGTGTAAGTCTCATTTTGAAGGAGAAACAAAATGTAATGAGAGATGTATGGAGAAAGGGAGCTGGGTGGTGAAAGGAGTGAAGAGCAGAATGAGGATGTCAATCAGATGTGTGGGGAGGGAACACGAGAGAGCATGGAGTGAGAATGTAAATTGGTGGTGGGCAACTTTGGAACAAGCTAGAGACCTGGGATGGAGAAGAACAAAGGGACTAAGGGGGTGATATTAACAGATATTGCTACCATCAGAGGAGATAGAGACTGAAGTGTCCATCCCCTGTAGCCAGGCATGACTTCCAATGGTATTAGCAGGATATTGACCCACCCACAAAAACTTCACCCCAAAATTTGCACTATGTATAAGATGCTCAAGGATAAAGATGGAGCAGAGACTGAGATGAGCAAGCAATGACTGGCCCAGCTTGAGGCCCATCTCATAGGAGAGAAAGAGCCAACCCCTGACATTATTGATACTCTGTTATGCTTGCAGACAGGAACCTAGAAAAACTGTCTCATGGGAGGCTTTATCTAGCAATAGATGGAAACAGATTGAAAGATCCATAGTCAAACATCAGGCAGAGTTCAGGGAGTCTTATGGAAGAGTTGGGTAAAAATTGAGTGACCTGGTGGGGTTAAGGACACCACAAAATTCAGAGTCAACCAACTTGGGCCCAAGGAGGATCAAAGGACTGAACCACAAAAGAGTATGTAGGGGTTGGACATAGCACCATCTCACACACACATTTGTAGCTGATATGCAGCTCAATACTCATGTGGATCCCCTAACATATACCTATATTAATATTAATATTTTGTGCTTTAAAATAAAAATGTCTGAATCAATTTTGATACAAGGAAAAATATAGTGATTCATGCTATATTATAAACATGGCTGTAATGCTTATCACTTGAAATTCCAGTGATAATCATGAAAATGTATAAACTACAGCAGAATCTCACTGTCATTAGCATTCTTTCTCGAATCTACCCCAGTTACCATGCGATTGCCAGGTATGATTGACTCACTAGGAAAAGGGCTATTTACTCTCTCCTCTCTCTGTTACTCTCTTGCTCTCTTAAGCTCTTCCACCTCTGTCCCTTTGCTCCCCTTTCATATCCCTACCTCTTTCCATATACTAATAACCAGTCTCTACTTCCTCTTCTCTCTGTCTCTGTCTCTCTCTGCCTGTCTCCCTGTCTGTCTGTCTGCCTGTTTCTTCTACCTTCAACTCCCCTCCCCATGCCCTAAGTAAATTCTATTCTATGATATACTCCAAGGGGACGAGATGTCTCAGCATGAGCCCTCAGAGGCACCCCCTTCCCCTGCACCATACCGTGCCTCCACAAGACATATCCCTGGCTTCTTTTTCTGTTTCATAAAACACAACAACAGTCACATAAGTAAGAAGCTTTATCATAGCAATTGTTTGCAGTTTATTTCTGATCCGTATTTCTTTGGGCTTTGCTTCCTTCACTCTATCTTACTTTCCATTATGCTCCTTTATGCTCTGAGTTCCATTCCCCTTTGGCTCAGTGGTGCGACCTCAGCGTGCTCAAACTTCCAAGATAAACACTTCCAATTACAATTGCTCCTCACCTCTTCAACAGAGGCCCCAAACGATGAACAATGTGCTCAATAGGTAGAAGAAGAATGGTTCTCAAATGGGTTTGGTATAACAAGGGCCTGTGATGTGATACCTTTTTAACATTTTGTATTCCCCTTAGCCTTTCCATTGCAAAAGAGTAGGTTGTTAGGTACTCCCATATGCAAAACATTAGCAGCATATTGTCTAGCATGTAAATGTCTTGGAGTAATAAAAAATATCCTTTGCTAGATGTCTTAGTAGGGTTTCTATTTCTGTGAAGAGACACCATGACCAGGACAACTCTTATAAAGGAAAACTTTTAATTGCGTCTTCCTTACGTTTCTGAGGTTTAGTCCCATACTGTCATGGCTATGTGCGGGCATACATGTTGCTGGAGAAAGAGCTGAGAATTCTACATCTTTGATCTAAAAGCAGCATAATCAACTGTGTGTCCCACTGGGAATAGTTTGAGCATATGAGACCTCAAATCTAGCTCCCACAGTGGCACACTTCCTATTGATGAAATATTCAAACTCACTAGTCTATGGAGTCCATTCTTTTTCAAACCACCACAAAACAAAAAATACTCCAATTGCACAGTTAGTCTCAATAAACACTTGAACTCTATCAAGTACTATAAATGCAATCAATAAATAATGACATGTAAATTATTTTATTCATTAATATGCATATATGGACGTGTGAATAAGAAGACAACTGAGTGACGGCATCTGTTTCTTCCTTCTACCACATGGGTCCTGGAAATGGAACTCAGGTCACCAGGCTTGGTGCAAGTGAGTTTATGCACTGAGTCATTGATAAGGTTTTGAGATTTTTATTTAGCTTACTTAGGAAGATATTTTCTTCCACTTCAAGAAAATTTTGAGAGTGAGATACTGGAAGGTAGCTTGACAAGTATGCTCTATTTTAAGAAAAGGAAGTGCTAACAATTTCTTTATTTAACAATATTAACTTCTGCAGAGCACACATCAATTTCTCGATCATGTTGTTTCTTTTGACCACCCAGCATTGTGGATCTTTTACCTTGAAATCTTCATGCTATCTTTCATTCTGTTCCTGAAGAGTCTGAATCTTGGGCCTAAAAAATGAATTAAAGTTCTCGTTTGGACTGTTGAAATATTAGCTTTGTAAAACTGGAAGAAAAGCAAATACTAACACTCACTCTAACTGTAAGACAAACAATTCCATTTATCAAAGGACTGCAAAGAATGTCACTTTGGGGACAGAAACCCTGCCAGTCTTCTTTCTTAGTGTTCATATGACAATTTGTTAATTTAGCTGAACTGCATGAAACGTTGGACACCATAGATAACCTTTAATTATCATTTTCAAAACAGAGTTTGCTTTTGTATATGTGCAATGTGAAGAAGTGAAAGGTAAAAGAGATGTTATTAAATAGAAGAATTTTAATAGAACTGACATTTAAAATTGAAAATAAAACATTTTAGAAAATTAGAAAAACCACAAATTTGTTATAAAATAGTGTCATTCCAGAGTATATTTTAATATAATGTCTTTTTTCTCTATGTCTTTCCTCAATCTCTCACTCTCTTTCACATACATATGAATAGTCATAAGTATACAGATGGATAGAAACACAAACACATTAATACCCACAAAGTTCTCTTCAGAGTAGTAAACTGGAACATCCAGAATAGACCTGAATACTCTGAGCTATATCTGGGAGCATTGATATTTTTTTGTAGTCATTTTTGATTCTCCAGTGGACGAGGTTGAATATAACTACAGTCATAAAGACATTGTCTTTCCTTTAATTATTCTTACGGAAATCTACGACCTCTCATAAATATACTACCAAAGTGAGGAGTGTTAGCTTCTGCTCTGCTTCTTACCAATTTCAGAGCTCATATCATCACAGCCTGTTTTGTCTCACCATCATACCTGTACTCATAGAGCAAAGCTCAAACACTTCCGTGGACTTTGCAGTACCAATTTTCTTTTTTCTTTCTTTTTTTTTAAAATTAATTTGAGTATTTTTTTTATTAACTTGAATATTTCTTATATACATTTTGAGTGTTATTCCCTTTCCAGGTTTTCGGGCAAACATACCCCTCCCCCCTCCCCTTCCTTATGGGTGTTCCCCTCCCAACCCTCCCCCCACTGCTGCCCTCTCCCCAACAGTCTAGTTCACTAGGGGTTCAGTATTAGCAGGACCCAGGGCTTCCCTTCCACTGGTGCTCTTACTAGGATATTCATTGCTACCTATGAGGTCAGAGTCCAGGGTCAGTCCATGTATAGTCTTTTAGGTAGTGGCTTAGTCCCTGAAGCTCTGGTTGCTTGGCATTGTTGTACATATGGGGTCTCTTGCCCCTTCAAGCTCTTCCAGTTCTTTTTTTTCTGATTCCTTCAACGGGGTCCTATTCTCAATTCAGTGGTTTGCTGCTGGCATACGCCTCTATGTTTGCTGTATTCTGGCTGTGTCTCTTGGGAGAGATCTACATCCGGCTCCTGACGGCCTGCACTTCTTTGCTTCATCGATCTTGTCTAATTGGATGGCTGTATATCCATGGGCCACATGTGGGATAGGCTCAGAATGGGTGTTCCTTCAGTCTCTATTTTAATCTTTGCCTCTCTCTTCCCTGCCAAGGGTATTCTTGTTCCCCTTTTAAAGAAGGAGTGAAGCATTCACATTTTGATCATCCGTCTTGAGTTTCATTTGTTCTAGGCATCTAGGGTAATTGAAGCATTTGGGCTAATAGCCACTTATCAGTGAGTGCATACCATGTGTGTTTTTCTGTGATTGGGTTCCCTCACTCAGGATGATATTTTCCAGTTCCAACCATTTGCCTATGAATTTCATAAAGTCAATGTTTTTGATAGCTGAGTAATATTCCATTGTGTAGATGTACCACATTTTCTGTTTCCATTCCTCTGTTGAAGGGCATCTGGGTTCTTTCCAGCTTCTGGCTATTATAAATAAGGCTGCAATGAACATAGTGGAGCACATGTCTTTTTTATATGTTGGGGCGTCTTTTGGGTATATGCCCAAGAGAGGTATAGCTGGATCCTCAGGCAGTTCAATGTCCAGTTTTCTGAGGAACTTCCAGACTGATTTCCAGAATGGTTGTACCAGTCTGCAATCCCACCATCAAGGGAGGAGTGTTCCTCTTTCTCCGCATCCTCGCCAGCACCTGCTGTCACCTGATTTTGATCTTAGCCATTCTCACTGGTGTGAGGTGAAATCTCAGGGTTGTTTTGATTTGCATTTCCCTTATGACTAAAGATGTTGAACATTTCTTTAGGTGTTTCTCAGCCATTCGGCATTCCTCAGCTGTGAATTCTTTGTTTAGCTCTGAACCCCATTTTTTAATAGGGTTATTTGTCTCCCTGCGGTCTAACTTTTTGAGTTCTTTGTATATTTTGGATATAAGGCCTCTATCTGTTGTAGGATTGGTAAGATCTTTTCCCAATCTGTTGGTGTCCGTTTTGTCCTAACCACAGTGTCCTTTGCCTTACAGAAGCTTTGTAGTTTTATGAGATCCCATTTGTCGATTCTTGATCTTAGAGCATAAGCCATTGGTGTTTTTTCAGGAAATTTTTTCCAGTGCACATGTGTTCCAGATGCTTCCCTAGTTTTTCTTCTATTAGTTTGAGTGTATCTGGTTTGATGTGGACGTCCTTGATCCACTTGGACTTAAGCTTTGTACAGGATGATAAGCAGTGATCGATCTGCATTCTTCTACATGTTGACCTCCAGTTAAACCAACACCATTTGCTAAAAATGCTATCTTTCTTCCATTTGATGGTTTTGGCCCCTTTGTCAAAAATCAAGTGTCCATAGGTGTGTGGGTTCATTTCTGGGTCTTCAATTCTATTCCATTGGTCTATCTGTCTGTCTCTGTACCAATACCATGCAGTTTTTATCACTATTGCTCTGTAATACTGCTTGAGTTCAGGGATAGTGATTCCCCCTGAAATCCTTTTATTGTTGAGCATAGTTTTAGCTATCCTGGGTTTTTTGTTATTCCAGATGAATTTGCAAATTGTTCTGTCTAACTCTTTGAAGAATTGGATTGGTATTTTGATGGGGATTGCATTGAATCTGTAGATCGCTTTTGGTTAAATGGCCATTTTTACTATATTAATCCTGCCAATCCATGAGCATGGGAGATCTTTCCATCTTCTGAGGTCTTCTTCAATTTCTTTCTTCAGAGTCCTGAAGTTCTTATTGTACAGATCTTTTACTTGCTTGGTTAAAGTCACACCGAGTTACTTTATATTATTTGGGTCTATTATGAAGGGTGTCATTTCCCTAATGTCTTTCTCGGCTTGTTTCTCTTTTGTGTAGAGGAAGGCTACTGATTTATTTGAGTTAATTTTATAACCAGCCACTTTGCTGAAGTTGTTTTTCAGCTTTAGTAGTTCTCTAGTGGAACTTTTTGGATCACTTAAATATACTATCATATCATCTGCAAATAGTGATATTTTGACTTCTTCTTTTCTGATCTGTATCCCCTTGACCTCCTTTTGTTGTCTGATTGCTCTGGCTAGAACTTCAAGAACTATATTGAATAAGTAGGGAGAGAGTGGGCCGCCTTGTCTAGTCCCTGATTTTAGTGGGATTGCTTCAAGTTTCTCTCCATTCAATTTAATGTTAGCAACTGGTTTGCTGTATATGGCTTTTACTATGTTTAGGTATGGCCTTGAATTTCTATTCTTTCCAGGACTTTTATCATGACGGGGTGTTGAATTTTGTCAAATGCTTTCTCAGCATCTAATGAAATGATCATGTGGTTTTGTTCTTTCAGTTTGTTTATAAAATGGATCACGTTGATGGTTTTCCGTATATTAAACTATCCCTGCATGCCTGGGATGAAGCCTACATGATCATGGTGGATGATGGTTTTGATGTGCTCTTGGATTAGGTTTGCCAGAATTTTATTGAGTCGATATTCATAAGGGAAATTGGTCTGAAGTTCTCTTTCTTTGTTTGGTCTTTGTGTGGTTTAGGTATAAGAGTAATTGTGGCTTCATAGAAGGAATTCGGTAGTGCTCCATCTGTTTCAATTTTGTGGAATAGTTTGGATAATATTGGTACGAGGTCTTCTATGAAGGTCTGATAGAATTCTGCACTAAATCC
The DNA here is from genome assembly GCF_011064425.1 of Rattus rattus. NCBI lineage: Eukaryota > Metazoa > Chordata > Mammalia > Rodentia > Muridae > Rattus > Rattus rattus. Next base: position 45,274,301 of record NC_046164.1, on the reverse strand, counting down.
GTCTGGACCTGGGCTCTTTTTGGTTGGGAGACCTTTAATGACTTCTTCTATTTCCTTAGGAGTTATGGGGTTGTTTAACTGGTTTATCTGTTCCTGATTTAACTTCGGTACCTGGTATCTGTCTAGGAAATTGTCCATTTCCTGCAGATTTTCAAGTTTTGTTGAATATAGGCTTTTATAGTAAGATCTGATGATTTTTTTAATATCCTCTGAATCTGTAGTTATGTCTCCCTTTTCATTTCTGATTTTGTTAATGTGGACACACTCTCTGTGTCCTCTCGTTAGTCTGGCTAAGGGTTTATCTATCTTGTTGATTTTCTCAAAGAACCAACTTTTGGTTCTGTTGATTCTTTCTATGGTCCTTTTTGTTTCTACTTGGTTGATTTCGGCTCTGAGTTTGATTATTTCCTGCCTTCTACTCCTCCTGGGTGTATTTGCTTCTTTTTGTTCTAGAGCTTTTAGGTGTGCTGTCAAGCTGCTGACATATGCTCTTTCCTGTTTCTTTCTGCAGGCACTCAGCGCTATGAGTTTTCCTCTTAGCACAGCTTTCATTGTGTCCCATAAGTTTGGGTATGTTGTATCTTCATTTTCATTAAATTCTAAAAAGTCTTTAATTTCTTTCTTTATTTCTTCCTTGACCAGGTTATCATTGAGTAGAGCATTGTTCAATTTCCACATATATGTGGGCATTCTTCCCTTATTGTTATTGAAGACCAGTTTTAGGCCGTGGTGGTCCGATAGCACGCATGGGATTATTTCTACAATTCTGTACCTGTTGAGGCCCGTTTTTTGACCAATTATATGGTCAATTTTGGAGAAAGTACCATGAGGAGCTGAGAAGAAGGTATATCCTTTTGCTTTAGGATAGAATGTTCTATAAATATCTGTTAAGTCCATTTGGCTCATGACTTCTCTTAGTCTGTCTACATCTCTGTTTAATTTCTGTTTCCATGATCTGTCCATTGATGAGAGTGGGGTGTTGAAATCTCCTACTATTATTGTGTGAGGTGCAATGTGTGTTTTGAGCTTTAGTAAGGTTTCTTTTACGTATGTAGGTGCCCTTGTAATTGGGGCATAGATATTTAGGATTGAGAGTTCATCTTGGTGGATTTTTTCTTTGATGAATATGAAGTGTCCTTCCTTATCTTTTTTGATGACTTTTAGTTGAAAATTGATTTTATTTGATATTAGAATGGCTATTCCAGCTTGCTTCTTCTGACCATTTGCTTGGAAAGTTGTTTTCCAGCCTTTCACTCTGAGGTAGAGTCTGTCTTTGACTCTGAGGTGTGTTTCCTGTAGGCAGCAGAATGCAGGGTCCTCGTTGCGTATCCAGTTTGTTAATCTATGTCATTTTATTTGGGAGTTGAGGCCGTTGATGTTGAGAGATATTAAGGAATAGTGATTATTGCTTCCTGTTATATTCATATTTGGATATGAGGTTATGTTTGTGTGCTTTTCTTCTCTTTGTTTTGTTGCCAAGAAGATTAGTTTCTTGCTTCTTCTAGAGTATAGCTTGCCTCCTTATGTTGGGCTTTACCATTTATTATCCTTTGTAGTGCTGGATTTGTAAAAGATATTGTGTAAATTTGGTTTTGTCATGGAATATCTTGGTTTCTCCATCTTTGTTAATTGAGAGTTTTGCAGGATACAGTAACCTGGGCTGGCATTTGTGTTCTCTTATGGTCTGTATTATATCTGTCCAGGATCTTCTGGCTTTCATAGTTTCTGGTGAAAAGTCTGGTGTGATTCTGATAGGTCTGCCTTTATATGTTACTTGACCTTTTTCCCTTACTGCTTTTAATATTCTTTCTTTATTTTGTGCATTTGGTGTTTTGACTATTATGTGACGGGAGGTGTTTCTTTTCTGGTCCACTCTATTTGGAGTTCTGTAGGCTTCTTGTATGCCTATGGGTATCTCTTTTTTTTAGGTTAGGGAAGTTTTCTTCTATGATTTTGTTGAAGATATTTACTGGTCCTTTGAGCTGGGAGTCTTCACTCTCTTCTATACCTATTATCCTTAGGTTTGATCTTCTCATTGAGTCCTGGATTTCCTGTATGTTTAGGACCAGTAGTTTTTCCGCTTTTACATTATCTTTGACAGTTGAGTCAATGATTTCTATGGAATCTTCTGCTCCTGAGATTCTCTCTTCCATCTCTTGTATTCTGTTGGTGGAGCTCGTATCTACAGCTCCTTACCTCTTCTTTTGGTTTTCTATATCCAGGGTTGTTTCCATGTGTTCTTTCTTGATTGCTTCTATTGCCATTTTTAATTCCTTCAACTGTTTGATTGTGTTTCCTGGAATTCTTTCAGGGATTTTTGTGACTCCTCTCTTTAGGCTTCTACTTGTTCTCTAAGCGAGTTCTTCACGTCTTTCTTGAAGTCCTCCAGCATCATGATAAAATATGATTTTGAAACTACATCTTGCTTTTCTGGTGTGTTTGGATATTCCCTGTTTGCTTTGGTGGGAGAATTGGGTTCCGATGATGCTATGTAGTCTTGGTTTCTGTTGCTTGGGTTCCTGCGCTTGCCTCTCGCCATCAGATTATCTCTAGTGTTACTTTGTTCTGCTATTTCTGACAGTGGCTAGACTGTCCTATAAGCCTGTGTGTCAGGAGTGCTGTAGACCTGTTTTCCTGTTTTCTTTCAGCCAGTTATGGGGACAGAGTGTTCTGCTTTCGGGTGTGTAGTTTTTCCTCTCTACAGGTCTTCAGCTGTTCCTGTGGGCCTGTGTCTGGTGTTCACCAGGCAGGTCACTTGCAGCAGAAAAGTTGGTCTTACCTGTGGTCCTGAGGCTCAAGTTTGCTCGTGGCTTGCTGCCTACGAGCTTCCGATGCAGCAGCAACCAGGAAGATCTGCGCCCCCCTTTCCGGGAGCCTCCGTGCACCAGGGTTCCAGATGGTGTTTGGTGTTTTCCTCTGGTGTCAGACATGTGTGCAGAGTGCAGTCTCTTCTGGTTTCCCAGGCGTGTCTGCCTCTCTGAAAGTTTAGCTCTCTCTCTCACGGGATTTGGGTGCTGAGAACTGTTTATCCGGTCTGTCCCTTCAGGTTCCGGGGGTGTCTCAGGCGCAGAGGTCCTGCTGCTCCTGGGCCCTCCCCCATGGGAACCCAGAGGCTGTATACAGTTTCCTCTTGGGCCAGGGATGTGGGCAGGGGTAGGCAGTGTTGGTGGTCTCTTCCGCTCTGCAGCCTCAGGAGTACCCACCTCTCTCCCACGGGGTCTGGGAGCAGAGAGCTGCTTCGGGCCGGGATCCGCGGGTTTGGGACTCCCGGTAAACACCGGAAGTGCCCAGTCCTAGAGGAATTTTGCCTCAGTGTGTCCTGAGTTCACCAGGCAGGTCTCTTGCATCAGAAAAGTTGGTCTTACCTGTGGTCCCGAGGCTCAAGTTTGCTCATGGGGTGCTGCCTACGAGCTCTCCGAGGTGGCAGCAACCAGGAATATCTCACCAATTTTCTAGTAGTCAACTTAATGGGACTGTTGTTTCATTGCACAGATCTCTCTTTATATGCTAGTATATCACTAAATTTAATTATAGGTTCCTGATTTATCTGGGTTTCATATATGACATATATACTTATTCCTCTCCTTTGAACCCTTTTGTTCAACCAAACAGAATTATTTTGACTTGCTTATTTAATTAATTGGTTTCAATAAGAATCGAAAGCTAGGATATTGAGTTTGTCTTAATCAAAGGCTAAGGCATAATTGTCCTTTGTCAGTCATAATGTTTCTCAATTTATCTTTTACAAGTTAGATAGAAGAAAGCCATACAAATTAACATTTCAAGTCTGAAAATTACTCCAGCTTTTCTACTATTTTCCAATTTTCTTTAATTGGATCTCTAGGATCCTTCTTTTTTCTTCTTCTTCTTCTTCTTGTACTGCTTGTTGTAAATGTGATTGGATCCATGTAGATGTAGTGCCTTCATAGTCTGCCTAGTAGGGCCTTCACTTAGCCAGTCACCTTTTAAGTACTATTAGACAAAATGTTTACAAACATTCTTTCAGTAGGTTGTATTCAGTCTCTTAGTCTCCTGCTTTTCACTTGACTTTCAAACTAAAGCTATGTTTTTAATAAAAACTTCCATTTTATAAGTAAGGAGTACTTTATCAGTTATCTTTTGCTGAGCTACTTATGGAATTTAAGAACTTGAAAGTATCTGAATTTTAATAGCAGGAAAGACTTTTTAAAATCTTGGTTCATTTTCCCTCTTTATGTTGGTTTTATGTAGGTGATAGCTCTGTTTCATGTCATCTTTTTATACTGAAAAAAAAGTGGTTGCTAGTTCAGTATATATAATTACGTTATATGAGAGAGAAGAGGTTCGATATAGAACTCTTGATTACCTCTCCCATCTCTTGTGATAATGTATCAGTCTGCTAGTTTGAATGAGAACATAAATGTTCAGTTTCCAGTTGGTAGATTCTTTATGAATGGTTTGTCTCTCTGACTTCATCTTGCCAATAAGCCCTTCTCCAGAACTATGCCTGCCTATGTATTGACACTATGATGTTCATGGACATACACTCTGACACTAAAAAGAACCAATTATTTATTTTTTACAATTTGATTTGGATGTCATATCTCTTCAATGTAATAGAAAAGTAACTAAGACATGGCATTAGAGCATGTTCCCTAAATCAATTGCTTACTTCTGTCTATGAAAAATTCTTGTACTGTACTTTATGAAGCTCTTATGTTCCATGTCAATGTGCTTTGACATTATCTATATGACTAAGAGAGCATCAAATTGGAATTTCAGTCCAACAAACTGTTGTCTTTAAGAGGGAAAGCTTGGGACATGGCCTATGAATGTACACAGAGAATGAGAGCTGTGTGATTATGTAACATAAAGGTGACCTGATGCAAGCAAAGGAGTAGGACCTCAAGGACAAAACCAGTTCTGCAGATGCTTTGATATTAGGCTTTCTACTTTGAAAAGCCTGGAATAAATGCAGGAATCCGTCCTTCTAGCCTAAGTCATTTCATTGTGATAGACCAAGAAAATTGACAGACCGTTTATCCTGCTAAATCTCAAGTTCAAAACATTTCTTCCCTCATAGGGAAATACTGGGTTTGTCTTGGTGCTGCTAAGGAATATTTTGAAAATATTTTTGAAAATCATTGCTCCCTCACTTGTATTTTAGATAAGTAGAACAACAAGAAGTTTTTAAAATTCATAAATTTTATTTGACCTAATAATTTAGAAGAGATTACCTTCTATTAACTAGATCAACATAACATACTTCCAAGCTGCAACAATTTCTAAGTTTTTCCAACAAAATAAAAAAGATAATTGAAATGAAACAAATAAAATAAATTACATAAAAACTTGTACAATGACTTAAAACACAATCTTGTTTAAACCAAAACAATGCCAACCAACCAGAGCTTCCAGGGACTAACCCACTACCCAAAGACTATATGTGGACTGCCCCGGGCTCCCACTGCATATGTAGCAGAGAACAGCCTTGTTGGGGCACCAGAGGAAGGGGAAGCCCTTGGTTCTGCGAAGGTTGGATCCCAGTGCAGGGTAATATGGGGGAGTAGCAATAAGGGAGGTGTATAGGGGGAATACCAGGATGGGGGAGGAGGAAGGGAGAGAATAGGGGTTTATGGACAGGAAACCGGGAAGGGGAATAATGTTTGAAATGTAAGTAAAGCAATATATCATGTAAAAAATTAAAAAGAAAAAATTGTATTTGATAAGGTGAGACATTAAGTGTCAAAAATGTAAGTTGCTATCATTTATTATATTAATTCAAAGTCAACGTCAACTAAATTTAAGCTGAGATACATGTCATTTACTTGTGGTCTGCCCTTCATGAATGTTTAATCTTGAAGGAGAAACAGAGCTGGAGAAAAACACTTTCAATTATGAAGTTTAAATAATAAAAAGCAGAACATTGAGGAAAATATAGGATTGTAGAACTTGAGATGATAAAGCTGAGAATTTTCTAAAGCAATGGATAGTGAAAACAAATTTCCAAACCTTATTTTTAAGGATTTAGAGAAAAAAAAATAAGTTAACCACTACCCCTCAGTCAGTTTGCTTGGAGAAAAGGCTCAGCAATTAAGAATACTTGGTATTCGGACAGAGGAGCCAAGTTCTATTCCAAGAATGGGTTGGCTTACAACCTCAAGTATTTCCAATTGCAGGAGACTTGAAGTCCTCTACTGGACAATGTGGCCTAAACTTATATACATGCCATACACACAGACACCAATGCATCCACATAAATAAAACAAATAAATTCTTAAATGGTGGATGGTTTGATACATTTCAGATAATACAAGAATAGACAGGTGATATTTCATTATTTCTCTTTCCACCAATAAGTAAGATAGTTAACCACTCTTACACCTCTTTTTGACTTTACTAGTGGCACATAGTGGTGTAATAGCAAGTAGTTAAAACAGTTGCCAAAGAGACAGCAATAAATATTGTACATTTACATTATTCAATCACCAGATACTACAGTAAAAATATGTATAGAAACACTGAAATACTTTAACCCTAAGAAAGACTGAACTGTAGCAATGAAGACTACTCTTAAATCTGAATGCGTTGACAGAAATAAGGTTTGCAAAGAGTATGTTAGTATCCTCTACAGTTTTGCCAAAGCCTCTATTTCCCAGCAATTTGTTCACTCCAATGCTTGTCTAATGTCCATGTTAAACCACTTCAAAAGTTTTCTGTTGAGAAAAGCACTCATTGCTATAAGGCATTTGAAAACCCTTAGAGGAAAATTTTGAGTCTAACTTGTAAGGTTTTCCTTGTTTGCTTTTTAATTCTCTGCTCTTCCTATAAGTCTAACACTATTTTTTCCAGAATAGTTTTAGTAAATCAATCTTTGCACATGGGAGTATGCATAAGTGATAAAGAAATATTTCTCTTTGATACAAAAATTCTCCAGGGTGTAGATAGGCAAAAGAAGCCTCTTCCATGACCAGTTGTCTACTGAAAGGACTTGGTAATAATATATATATATATATATACATGAGAGAGAGAGAGAGAGAGAGAGAGAGAGAGAGAGAGAGAGAGAGAGAGAAAGAGAGAGGGAGAGAAAACACATGTCTCCAAATGCTCAGATATAGGATTTCCTTGCACAATATTTTTCTAATAGAAATAAGCCCAAATAGGAGTATAAGCATTGATATACATTATATTATACAATTTCAAATTAGACCATTTGAGAGATAGAAAACTGAAACACAAATTATTCTCACAGACTTGATGACAATGAAATGAAAATCTTAAAATATGACTTGACCTCAATTCCTTTAAACTCAATTACCTCATGTTTCTCAACATTGCAAAACACACAATCATATGTATTGCACTATGATGCTCTACCAGAAAACCCCACAACAACTTTGAAGACAGAGATCTCTTTTTTCTAGAGAGGTTGTACCAGTTTGCAATCTCACCAACAATGGAGAAGTGTTCCTCTTTCTCCACATTCTTGCCAACATCTGCCTTCACCTGAGTTTTTTATCTTAGTCATTCTGACTGGTGTGAGGTAGAATCTCAGCGTTGTTTTTGATTTGCATTTCCCTGATAACTAAGGTTGTTGAACATTTCTTTAGGTGCTACTCCGACATTTGATATTCCTCAGCTTTGAATTCTTCGTTTAGCTCTGTACCCCATTTTTTTCTCTCTTTTTTTTTCGGAGCTGGGGACCAAACCCAGGGCCTTGCACATGCTAGGCAAGCACTCTACCACTGAGCTAAATCCCCAACCCCCCTGTACCCCATTTTTAATAGGATTATTCTGCTCTCTGGAGTCTAACCTTTTGAATTCTTTGTATAGTTTGGATATTAGCCCTCTATCGAATATAGAATTGGTAAAGTTCTTTTCCCATTCTATTGGTTGCCGTTTTGTTCTAAAGACAGTCTCAGACTGGAGCTTCCTCAGAAAATTGGACATTGCACTACCTGAGAACCCAGCTGTACCACTCCTGTACATATACTCAAAAGATGCTTCAACATACAATGAAGACACATGCTCCACTATGTTCATAACAGCCTTATTAATAATAGCCAGAAGCTGGAAAGAACCCAGATATCCTTCCATATAAGAATGGATACAGAAAATGTGGTAAATGTAAACAATGGAGTACTACTCAGCTATCAAAAACAATGACTTCATGAAAATCATAGGCAAATCTAATGAACCAGAAAATATCATCCTGAGTGATGTAACCCAATCATCAAAACACACATATGGTATGCACTCACTGATAAGTGGATATTAGGCTAAAAGTTCGAATTACTCAATATGCAATCCACAGACCACATGAAACTCAAGAAAAATGACCAAAATGCAGATGATTCACTCCTTGTTGAAAGGGGGAACAAAACTATTTAAAGGAGGGGACAGGGAAGCAATGTTTAGAGCAGAGACTGAAGGAACGGCCATTCAGAGCCTGCCCCACATGTGGCCCATATATATACAGGCACCAGAACTAGATAAGATGGATGAAGCTAAGAAGTGCATGCTGACAGGAACTGGATATAGATCTCTCCCTAGAGACACAACCAGAACATGTCAAATATAGAGGTGAATGCTAGCAGCAAACCACTGAACTGAGAATGGGACTCCTGTCAGAGGAATTAGAGAAAGGACTGAAAGAGCTGAAGGGGCTTGCAACCCCATAAGAACAACAATGCCAACCAACCAGAGCTTCCAGGGACTAAACCACTAACCAAAGACTATACATGGCCTGACCCATGACTCCAACTGCATATGTAGTAAAGGATAGCCTAGCTGGGCACCAGTGTAGGGGATTATGGGGGTCAGTAAGGGGGAGGATGGGGAGGGAAACACCCATATAAAAGGGGAGGGGAAGGGGTTAGGGGGCTTATGGACAGGAAACCGGGAAATGGAATAACATTTGAAATGTAAATAAGAAATACCCAATTTGAGAGACAGAGAGAGAGAGAGAGAGAGAGAGAGAGAGAGAGAGAGAGAGAAAGAGAGAGAGAGAGAGAGATTAAAAAAAAATACCAACCAACTAGGGCTCCCAGGGACTAAACCACTATGCAATGACTATACAGGGTCAGACCCATGGCTGCAGCTGCATATGTAGCAGCAGATAGCCTTGTTAGGCACCATTGGAAGGAGAGGTCCTGCTAAGGCTAGATGCCCCAGTGTAGGAGAATGTCAGGGTGGGGAGGCAGGAAGGGGTACGTGGTTTTGCGGGGGATACCCTCATAGAAGTTGGATAGGGGGTTTATGGATGGGAAACCAGAAAAGGGGATAACATTTGAAATGCAAATTTTAAAAATCCAGTAAAAAAATAAATCACATTAAAGAAAACGTGCCTAAAAAAAATCTCTTTTTATATCTCTCAATTCTACTCTAAGATAGTTAGCACTTTAGTGAAGGTGGAAAATAACTCTCCATCTTTCTTAAACTCATGATGTAGCTGGAGTGACTAAGTGACTCTGTTAACCCTTCCTTTGTCCACATTCAGCAGATACTTGATTATATTTGATTATTATTTTATTTGGGCATTTATTTTATGCAATTTTCTCGATATTCTGTTGGTGTGTGTCTTTTGACAAGGAGTTTTGTAGGTCATGATTGTAAGGCATTATAACATAAAGATACATTTCTCAGAATATTATTAGATGGAAAAAGTAGAGTTCATGGACAAAGAACGAAATGGTGAGATGAGCTAAAATGCAGAGGGAGTGAGAAAATGTGATTACTTTCTGTCTTCCTTCTGCATTTATACAGCATTCACATCAAGCAAACTCCTGAGTCTACTGGGGTGTGACAAGCAAGAAAACAGGAATGGTTTACTTTCCCTAATTACCAACTTTACCCTGGCAACCATCTACTAAAAATAATAATAATAGAAAGCATAGTTTGTTTCTCCTACAGTTGGTTGAATTTAGTTAAATTAAAAACAAACCATTATTGACATTAACTTCAGATGATAAAGACCCAAAGCTGAGGTGACTCATTTAGAAAGTTACTAAATTTCATAGCCACATAAGAAGCACCTTGTGTCTTAAATATTTTTTCCTATTGACTCCTCTTAAGGATTTTGTTCTGAAACCTCCTGAATAAAGCTATTGGCAATCTAGTACTATGGCTAATGGGGATACTAGCCATTTTACAGCTAAATGGTAAAATATTTATTCAAGAATTAGATGTTATCAGCCTTCCTTGGATTCTTTTTCCATAATTAATGCTTTGATTGATTAATTGTATGTATGTACTAAAAATGATGGTGTCTGGATAACGATTACTCAACCACACGCAGTTCCCCAGCCACAGCAAAGTTCAGAAATTCAATTATAAGCTGCTTCTGCTGTACGGTGCATAAGCAAACTATTTCAGGATGGGTAATTGAATATTAATAGCACAGTCTATGTGTGTTATCTCGGCAGCTTAGTGATATTTTGCAAAAAGAATGCCTAGGAAAGGAAAAGAATACAAAATATAGGTGGTTTTAAGTCTATCATAAATCTCAATTTCATCATACCCTAAACTGTGCTATCTTTATGATTTTTTTCTGTAAATGAGAGATCTGAATTTTTTGATTATGCAAATTTGATTATTCGCTTTCATGGACTGAGAGCAGTCTGAAAATTTATTTTGGATATGCTATAACTATTTAACCATTTTTGCTTGTCCATATCTTTGTCCTTCTAAAAATCCCAGAACAACTAACATTTTAAGAAATGCAGAAATATTTTTACATCATGAACAATAATGCCTACTGAGCTTCATTATTTACACACCACATATTTGCTGAGTGCCTCCTAAAAGACAGACTTGAGAATCTAAACTAAATGTAGTGATTTAAATAAAATAAAACCCATCAGAAAATAGGAAGTGGCACTATTAGAAAGCGAGACCTTTTGTAATATACCTGTTGTGGTTGGAGGAAATCACTGGGGGATCGGCTTTGAGGGTTTAGAAACTAGAGCTAAGTCCAGTGTTAAGCACTCAACCTGCTGTCCACTAGTACAGATGGTCCACTCTTAACTATCTCTCCCACGTCATGCTTCCCCATGTACCACCATGCTTCCAGCCATGACAACAATGGACTAAATGTCTGAACTGTAAGCTAACTACAAAACTCTTTTTAAGAGTTACTGGGCTGGAACGATGGAGGCTGTACCAGAGAAGAAAAAGAAGGTTGACGCTGCACCAGGAACCCTGAAGAAAAAGGCGAAGGAATTTCGCAGAGTTGAAGGTGAAGCCCCTGAGGAAGAAGTTTGTCCTGAAGACACTGCGAAAGGCAAGGAGGAAGTTCATCTATGAGAAGGCAAAATACTATCACAAGGAGTACAGACTGATATACTGGACTGAGATTCTCAAGGCTAGGATGGCAAGGAAAGCAGGGAACTTCTATGTGTCCGCAGAACCAAAATTGGCGTTTGTCATCAGAATCCGAGGTATCAGTGGAGTAAGCCCAAAGGTGCACAAGGTATTGCAGCTGCTTCCTCTTTGGCAGATCTTCAATTTCTCAACAAGGCTGAGTTCGTTAAGCTCAACAAGGCTTCAGTTAACATGCTGAGGATTGTGGAACCATGCATTGCATGGGGGTACCACAACCTGAAGTCAGTAAATGAGCTCATCTACAAGCAAGGCTATGGCAAAATCATTAAAAAGCAGATTGCCTTGACAGATAATTCCTTGAATGCCCGATCTCTTGGTAAATTTGGCATCATGTACATGGAGAATCTAATTCATGAGCTCTATACAGTTGGGAAACGCTTCAAGGAAGCAAATAACTTCCTATGACCCTTCAACTATCTTCCCAACAAGGTAGAATGAAGAAAAAGACAACTCACTTTGTAGAAGTTGGAGATGCTGGCAACAGGGAAGACCAGATAAACAGGCTTATTAGACAGATGAACTAAGGTCTTGCCCATGATATTTTTATAATCTGGTCAGTTAATAAACAGTCACAGTTTGGCAAGAGAGAGAGAGAGAGAGAGAGAGAGAGAGAGAGAGAGAGAGAGAGAGAGAGAGAGAGTGTTGTCTGGTCATGTGTCTCTTCACAGCATAAAACTGTAACTTAGATCTGAGGATGGAATACTATCTCATTAACACACTTGAAGTTTGATTATTATTTGCAAGATTAAGTTATTTGTTTTCTTTATGTGACTTCTTATGAGTTCGTGCACCTGAGAATAAAAACGTTACCCAAACAAGGTCTCTTTTCCTTTTCAGTCTATTTCCCTTATTCTTTACCTTTCCCCAACTTCCTGTTCAGGGTTATCATTAAAATTCACAGCTTTAAGTCTACATAGTGATGGAAATTTAGGCAGAAAACTTATAGCTCTAACACATATGTTTTGTCTTTCAATTTACTTTTGGAAGATACTGAGGCTTTCAAAATTAATTTCTTTATATTTGATAATAACTATATTAATGATCTTTTGAGAAAATAATTATCTTTAGTTATCTCTGATCCTGCAAATTTTGAAATTCCACATAGATTAGAAAAAATACAAAGCTATAATTGTGTGTAATTCTTATTTGAATTCATCTTTTCTGTTAAATTCAAAAAAATCGTAAAAGTATTTAAATAATTCTTTCATAGTTTGTTTCTATGACTTTCAATTTCATATGCTCATTGGCAAAATTAGTGTCAAATATGTCCAACTCTATAATGAGAATAGAATTTGATTAGATGAAATACATGAAAATTATTTTCGTTAAGAAGAAACATATAGATATTTCAAACTTCATGCAAATGCCTTTTCACAACATAGAATCAGACTGAAGAAAATTTCAGAATTCTTTTGAAATATTAAATTGCTAGAGTTCTTGATTGGCTAAATGAAATCTTAAATATAAATGGCATATTAATTATTGAAATAAACAGATTAGTGTAAGAAGTTAGATAATGTTAATATAATCTCAATATTAAAAGAATATTTCTTTTAAACAAGAAATAACATCCACATGTTTGTCTTTTGAAGGGAATCCACAAAAAACATATACTGTATCTAATGTAATCATATAATGTATCAAAGCATTTTTTTACAGACATCATAATTTTATTTTTTATTGTCTTCTTTCTCTCCAGCCACTTAAAATTCTTCTTTTTTCTTCACCAGGAACTGTTTTATTCTGACTTATTTCCTGAAAATATGCTAAAGTTAGTCTTAGTTCATTGATTCAATTTACTAAAATATAGTTGTTCTGATTAATTATACCTTAGGTGACATTGAAACCACAGGGGAAATGAGGAAGAACATTAGAGAATGATCTTTCATATCACTACAAAGTATAATCAGTTTTGCCAGGTTTATAAATGCCTTTGGTCACTTTAAGTCAGGTCCTAATAGGGCTTTGTCATTCAAGGGGCTCCTCTGAATGATAGCCAAAAGGAAAAGGAAATTAGTTCTAATATAGGAAATAGACCCATTTAAGTATCTTAACTCATGCACATAGCAATCACTTTATCTTAATCAGCAGTTATTCTCTGTTTTGAACAATGAATTTCCTTCTTTCAATTATTTTGCAAGAAGCCTTCTATTTTTGGCAGACAGGATTGATTTTTCTAAACTCGAATTCATGAAAGCACACCCTAGACATGCTTATGACTTGGAACTTTTGTGGAATAACTATTAAAGTTGACTGATTTCGAGAGAACCTTTGCACTGACAAATATTAACCTTTATAAAAGTTCTTGAACTGCTTAAGATTAAGTTATCATATATGTAAATGCATTTCCCTTTGTGGTAAAAAAGAACAACATAATCAACTATTAGAAAGTTGTAAAAAATGAATGTTCACGTTTGATTTGTAGCTATGGGTGCCTATGGATTTACTATGCACTAGTCATCTGGCTCCTAATAAAACTGAAATATATTGCATCTTTTCTAAACATGTACAGATTTATTTTTCTTATTATCTCTTAAACAACACAAGTAAACAGAACAAGTACTTCCATAGAATTTTACTGAGCTATACGAGGAACTGTAAGTCACACAGAGAGGATTTGAAATATTTATTGATCTATAAACAAAATTCTATGCATTTTTAATAAAAGGACATTCTTACATTTTTTGAACAACACTGAGAACTGACACTATGAATATGCTCTTCTAGAAGAATGGAGGAATGATTATAATTAATATTTTTAATATGCAATTATTCATGTAAATTTTGCTCTCTGCAGAGTAATGTCAAACTTCAATATCAGCTACTAGGCAACAAGGCATTCTGTGACCGGGGTTCATTCATGATACTCTGCCTCTTCAGTGAGACATAAGGACAGCATCTGTTATGCACCTCATTGCAAATGTGTTGGGATCAAAACACAAGGGTCCTTGTGCTCCCAGATCTCCAGAGAAATCAGAAATGTTAAGTACTCAGGATTGTACTTCCATTGAGAAATATACAAATATAACAAACAAAAGCAAAAAAACAAAGATCAAAAACAAAACAAACAAACAAAACAAAACAAATTTTTTTTTCAACCAGAAATCTGGTTTATCTTTTGAACCACACCATATCAAACTTCTACAACCAGAAACAGAGATAGTTAGTATTCTAAATGACCTCCCAAGCTTATGAAAGCAAATGTAACAAAACAAAAGAGAATAAATAAAAATAAAAATAAAACAACAAGACCACATGTGATTAGATCCCAAATGACCTCTATGCTATCTGTAATACCAAGATCACTCCAGACCCTTGTGTAGGTCTGTAAGCCATTTCAGACAGTCTATCTCAAGAATCTATCTTCTTAGAAAAAAATGACAGCTACTTTGAGTCAAGCTTCCCTGTAATTCTGCTTCCTCATACACTGGGTTTAGATATACTAAGAATAAACTACTTGATACTAGACTGCAAGAAATCTTGATCCAGGTTGAGGAAGTCTATGGCCGAGTTTTTCTAGCCAAGCACAGTTTCCCTGAAGTTATGACTCTGAGATTTAATATTTCATGAATAAATGCCTAGACCAAAAGCTTTGCTAATTAACTCATAACTTAATTATCCACTTGTTCTATTCTAAATCCTGCCATGTGGTTAATTAGCTCTCTTCAGATTCATGGTAGCATCTTCTCCAGAGATGGGGGTGGAATCTCTTCACATCTGACAATATCCCAAAAAATCTTCACTCTATACAGAATGTGTAGGCTTAGATTTTTCTAAACATATTTTATTTAGGGTTCTAGGACACATCTAACTTCCTTGTAGCCCACCAACCAGAGGTAGGGAAAAAACAAGGTTTATAAGGATTGTGGATCTTTTAGAAGTACTTCTTTCATTTTTATTTTTACACTCCAGATTTTATTCCCCTCCCAGTCCAACCCCCAACTTTTTCACATCCCATACCTTCTCCCTGCTCCCAGTATCCACAAGGATCTCTCCACCCCACCCACCCACCAGACCTCTAAAATTCCTGGGGCCTCCAGTCTCTTGAGGATTAGGTGCATCTTCTCTGACTGAACCTAGACCTAGGAGTCTTCTGCTGCATATGTTGAAGGCCTCATCTCAGTCAGGTTGAAGGTCCAGTGTCTGAGAGATCTCAGGGGTCCAAGTTAATTGAGACTGGTGTTGGCCTCCTCCTCTGCTTCTCCCAGCTTTTCCCTAATTCAGTAGAGGGGTCAGCAGCTTCTGTTCATTGGTTGGGTACAAATATCTGCATCTGACTCTTTCAGCTGCTTGTTGGGTATAGGTTGATGTCATTATTCAGGTGAAGGCAGACAAGATAAAATGATGCCTGTCATTGGATGAGAAGAAAGGGAGATGGGAACAGATTTTAGAAGGAGAGGAAGAAGCAGAAAGAAGGAGAATCAAGATGGAGATGGAAAAGGATGACCCAGATCTGGGAGGTCTTGAAGGTCACTGTATGTAGTTACATATATGTGTGTGTGTGTGTGTGTGTGTGTGTGTGTGTGTGTGTGTGTGTGTGTGTGTGTGTGTGTGTGTGTGTGTGTGTGTGTGTGTGTGTGTGTGTGTGGGTGGCTCAGCGGCTCACACTTGGTCTGAGAGTACTTGGGGACAGCATGGAGCTGCTGAAATAAAGATACTCCACAATGCCAATGTGGCCCTATGCGAGAGTGGGTCAAAAGGTTCCACTATTTTTTAGTATTTACCTCAACAGTTCAGTCTTTCAGAGGACAGTCATGATATTCATGAGTACTCCATAGTTTCAGTAATAGTGTCAGGCCGTGGGGTCTCCCCTTGAATTGGACTCCACTTTGGGTCTGTTGCTGAACCTTCTTTTCCTCAGGATCTTCTCCATTTCCATGCCTGCAGTTTTTTCCGACAGGAACAATTATGGGTCAGAATTTTGACTGTGGAATAACAACCCTATCCCTCATTTGGTGCCTTGTCTTTCTGCTGGAGGTGGCCTCTACAAGTTACCTCTCGGCATTCATTGTAGGGCATTTTATCTAGGGTCCCCACCTTTGAGTTATGAGAGTCTCTCACCTCCCAGGTCTCTGGTATATACTGG
Source organism: Rattus rattus (assembly GCF_011064425.1). Classification (NCBI taxonomy): domain Eukaryota; kingdom Metazoa; phylum Chordata; class Mammalia; order Rodentia; family Muridae; genus Rattus; species Rattus rattus. The sequence goes on along the minus strand of NC_046164.1, from coordinate 45,257,854 downwards.
AGGATTCTCCCAAACTCCTTCCTTCTAAGGTCTCTTGTTTCCATTCTTTCTGCTGGCCCTCAGAGCTTCAGTCCTGCCCCCACCCACCCAATATCAGATCATGTTCCTCTTCCCTCATCCCTTTTTCCTCCTGGGTCCCTTCCTTAATCTTTTTGTTGGCTCGTTGGAAACTTCACATCATGTATCCAAATCCCATTTAATTCATTCCTCCCTTCTCGCATATCTTCCCTCTACACTTGCACCCTCCCCCAAAGCAGAAAAAAAAATCTCTTAGAAGTCAAGTGTTTCACGGTGTGCCCTCCACCCCCTGTGTTTCCTTTTATCCACAGTTCCTTGTTTGCAAATATTTTTACTGCAATGTCTTGGTTTGGCTCTGCAATATTTGGAACCTCACTAGGATGCCTTTCTCATATCCTGTTGTTGCCTGTGTCAAGGAAATCCTATACTTTTAGACCTGTAGAATTTCATATACTCCAGTAGTTCATGAATGGGAGAGATGTTGGGGTGGAAGAGTTGAAAGCTCTGGATCTGGGCCTGAGAGGTATCAGAGATGGTCAACCCTCCAGGTCTCATGCTCTTATGCCCTTGAGCCAACTCACCAGCAACCTCACCAAACAGGGCCAGTTCTTCCCTGCTGCTCAAGTGACCTGAAGGGCCCTATCTCCCTCTCTCCCTAGTGATAATAAAGTCAGTGAGAATTATATAACTAGATCTCCTACTTTTGTAATTCTGGCGCCAGCTTTTCTGTCTGCCACAGATGGTGAGGAACTAGGGAGGAGAGAAGGGTATCTTTCTCCCTTTTCTCCACCACCATCCAGCAGATAAGAGACAGGGCCAGCTCCCCTGTGTGCAAGTTGTTAAGGTTGGCTCACCTGCCAGAGTCACACCCACAGACAGCTCTTCTCTACTGTACTGCCTAGTCAAGGACCAGGCCCAGCTCTCCAGAGTGCAGAATGTGAGGGGCAGGAACAGTTTTTCTGCTCTCATGACCCTTTTGTGGACAACTGTTCTGTCTGCCTTCGGTGGTAACAGCAAAAGGAAGGGGAAGGGATTTCTCCCTTGTCAATGCCACCATAGAGTGGATAAGAGGCTGGGCTTGCTCCCCACCTCTATGGCCAGATACATTATGCTGCCCAGGTTAAGTGCAGGGCCTCTCCCTCTGTGTGCTGTAGCTGATAAAGGACAGGAACAGGTCTCCTGCTCTCGTGATCCCAGGGCAAGGACTCTTGCCTACCGCAAATGGTGAGGGTCTGAGGGGAAGAAGGTATCTCTCTGGTTCACACCACCACAGGGAGCATAGTTATAGCACCAACTCTCCTACATTCATCCACTACTCCTGAGTACTATGACTGGATATGGGCAGTTTCAGCCCTCCTAATCTCATGCCAGTTCACCCATGATTTCTAGGTGAGTTCTGTGGCCAGTTCTGCATAGCCCTCAGACAACCCAGTAACCAGCAACCTGGTTTTGTTTCCTCACCACTGTCTGGTGTCTCTGAGTGTCTTGAGTCCTCTCAGGAGTTATTTCAGTAGTGTTATGCTCCCCTCATGTATTATGGCACCGGGCAGTGGTCATATTGAGCAGGGTCATGCCCAGGCCTGCAGGAAGCAGAATAGTGTTCATCTTAGACTGACTCCCTGTCAGGTTCCCATGGTACCAATCTAGTGGTCATTTCAGGTTCTTTCCTCTACCAACCCAGGTAAGTGGCCATCTCTGTCTTGGACTTACTCCTACCTGAGGTCCATGGTCTCAGGTGGGGTACTTATAGTCTGTGGCTTGCTTCCTGTCCTGGCAGTCAGTTCAAGATGTACAGTCAGTACAGAACAGTACAGGACGGCCTGACACCTGAGTGGTTTTCTTTTCAGATTCACTTTTTCCAGGGAATGTTAAGCAAGTAATCATTCAGATGCCCGTAGGTCCGAACTATAGACTGTGTTTTTCCTCTCTGCAACCTACTGACACACATGGGACAGCAGTCACATCTACAAGGCCTCAAGATGTAGTTGCTGATGGTTTTAAAGCCCTAAGACTTCTGAATTTTAAAAGATCTTTTATATATATTTCTGAATTTGGAACTGAATATGTATGAGAAAAGTAAAATATTTTAATACTACAGAGTGAAAAGAGGCACTGTATACAGTTTGATGAGTCATGTACCACATAAACCTTTGCAAATTTAGCTCAAATACCATTTACAAGCAGTTGGAATTATCTTACCATAATTACAGATGGCAGTTGCAAATATATTGAGATTAAAAAAGAAGTAAATTCTTCCTAATATCAACCAGGGAACTGTAGGCCAATGGGTTTGCGCTAAAATATTCCTAAGTACATTAGAAAAATGAAGGATTACCTCTTAAAGTTTATAGGTACTTTTGTTATAACAGCAAGTAATATGTGGCAGAGTATTTATTATTTATGCTAATCCAAAAAAAAAGCTTAATCAAGAGTACACAAATGTTTGGCCAATCATCAGGTCTAAAACTCTTCTATTGCAGGATCTGGCTTAGGAATAGTGAAGAGGAAATTTTGTTGTGATATTAATATTGGGTCTTTTGCCAAAAGCATTTTCTGAAAGTTTCCTTGCTTCACATTATTCACTGTTTGTAACTAAGTAAGCATTTAGGGGATCACCTTTATAGCCCTATTCAGTTATGTGTGCAGTGACTGCCTATCTTTCCTGACATTATCAAATGAAGAGATGTTTTCATTAGCCTGAAGCTAAGCTTCATAAAAATTTTTGTTTCAAACACATTGTAAGTCACCATGCTTTTCTAACCACTTCAAACTTAAGCTATTTTATTTCTCTGTAACATGTTTCATACAAACATTTTTCCATCCAAATAAAAGTGCTAAAGCTTTAGTGTTTGTTTTTCCATTTCTGTATGTTTTAGTGGCAAATCCTTTGCCATCTTAAGTGACATTTAAGTAAAAATGAACTATTGTGGCTCTTTCCATTGGAAGAAATTTTAAAAATAAATTTAACACCCCATGACTAATACTTGAAAAATTAAATTTCTGGTTGTAAATATTAGGTATTTAAATATTTTATGCCAGTTTTGCTCTTTCTATGATAACATTACAGAATAGTAAGCTACTATCCATATCTCCCAAAGTTCATATTGAATGACTTAGGATCATATTCTATAATTTAATTTTGATGGGGAAAATTAAATAAGATCCACAGATAATATTGCAAGTGGATATATTTTTATATTTTATTGATTATATATTAAACAACATGATACCAAATGTATTTACAATGATAATTATACTTATATTGTATATAATAATAAAATACTAAAGATATATTTTTTAATTTTCAATATATTTTCATTAGAATGAAAAAGCTGCTCTTTTCAAATCCCAAGAAATGAAAACTATCACTACCATCTTACACATTACCATATCAAAGCTTCCTGTATTTATTTCAAAATTACATAAAGAAACACTAGGTAAGCATATTTAAAGAACTATTCAGAGAATGAAGACATAAATAAGACTAAGATAATGGCATGGGAAACCTGATGTCACAATACTTCACCCTCACAACATTATTTCCAATTCAGAAAAAGTGACAGTCTGATCTCTAAAAGATGAGATTCTGGAAAGAAACATGTGCTTAGTTTGAGGTCATTGAATGACTTTGTTCGAACTAAAATTTCACATTGCTACATAAAATAAAACAACAACAATAATTTAAATGAAAATTAAAAACCACAGTGAATAATGTTTTCCTTCCTCTTTCTTTTTCTTCACCTCATAAGACTCTGCAAAAAACAGAAAGCTTTTGGGTATTTGTGTTTTAGATTCTGAAGCCATAGTTCAGCACAATGGAAATGGAATAATTAAAATTATCATCAGGACTACTATACAAATACTGAGAAAATGAAAGGACATTTGTTGAATATTCTGCATCCCTACTAAGAATGGTGTATAAAGCCTCGGTTCCTAATATGGTGAGTAAACATGGAGATGACAATATTTTAGAATTTTTATTGCTAATTTGGTTTATTTACATTTCAAATGCTATCCCCCTTTCTTGCTTCCTCTCTGAAAACCCCCCCATTCCACCTGCTTCCATGAGGGTGCTTCCCCACCCACTCCTGCCTCCTGCCCTAGCATTCCCCTTCACTGGGGCACCGAACCTTCACAAGACCAAGGGCCTCTCCTCCGATTAATGCCAAGCAAGATCATGCTCTGCTACATATGCAGCTGGAGTCAGGGTCCCTCCATGTGTACTATTTGTTTGGTAGTTTAGTCCCTGGGAGCTTTGGGAGCCTGTTTGGTTGATACTGTTGTTCTTCCAAAAGCCCTTCAGCACATTCAGTTCTTCCCTTGACTCCTGCATTGGAGTTCCAGTGCTCAGTCCAATGGTTGGCTGTGTGCATCTGCATCTGTATCAGTAAGACTCTAGCAGAGTCTCTCAGGAGACATTCATATCAGGATCCTGTCAGCAAGCACTTCTTGGCATCAGCAATAGTGTTTGGGTTTGGTGACTGCATATGGGATGGATCCCCAGGTAGAGATTGTAATTTTAAAAGGCAATTAAACAAAAAACTGAGGTCTTAGCGATTAACCTAAGTGAAGTATTAGGTGGTTGTACAAGGACATAAAGAGGCAACCATCTATAAGACAGAGAAGTACAAGAGGACATCATAATTCTCAACTCTAGCCAGGGTGTCTCACACCTATAATTCAAGTACTCAAGGAAAGAGAAGCAGGTGGATTTGTTAGGTCAAGGCAAGTTTTATTTATACAATGAAATCCAGAATATCAAGGGCTACACAGAGAGACCCTGTAAGAAGAAAATACCACCATCACTAAAATTACTAAACCTTGGATTTCTAGTTGCCAGATCTTAAGTAGATTAGACTATTGTTTTGTTGCTATTTAGTTTGAAGACATTAAGTGTGTGATATTTTTCTGACAGGCTCATTAGCAAGTTATTCCACACTTTCCACACTGTAGAGAACACATACTATAAGTCAGAGCAAATCCAGTGGTATTAGTGAAAGACTGAGTACTCAGTGATCAAGTCACTCCTTGTTCCTTGATCATCTATAGGGACAGCTTTCAGCCTCTCTAAGAATTCATTAGTACATTTGAAACACTAGTAATGGTCATTCCATGTTTTCTGGTGTTTTAGTTTCATTTACTGGTTATTCAGCTATTATTCCAGGAAAGTAGTCTAATACAAGTGGCTTTTCAAAAAAGATGAGTCACTGTATTGTTTTCAAAATAAAAATCCTTACCTTATGAAAAATATAGGTAACTATTTGGGGCACAAAAATCTAAACTCACATTGACACATACCTGTGTGAGCGCATGAGTGCATGCATTCACACAGACACACACACTCACACGTTCACCCTGTGTAAGCATATCAGTGAAGTCTCATTAACTACTCACATGAAATATATGCAACAGTTGTCTTAGCTACTGTAGTATTAGTGTGAAAAGATACCATGATCAAGATGACTCTTGTAAAAGAAAGCATTTCACTGGGGGCTTGCTTCCAGTTTCCAGAGTTAGTCCAATCATCATCATTGTGAAACAATTCTAGAGAAGTGGCTGGCAGCTTTACATGGTGATGTGCATGTATGAGGAATATAGAAATAGAGATATGAAGAGGGAAGGAAAGAGAAAGAGAGAGACAGAGACAGAGAGACAGACAAACAGAACAGAGAGAGAGAGAGAGAGAGAGAGAGAGAGAGAGAGAGAGAGAGGAGAGAGAGAGGAGAGAGAGAGAGAGACTGTTGGATCTCCAAGGCCCAACTCCAGAATACCTCCTTCAGCAAGGCTGCACCTCCTAAACCTTCCTAAACAGTTCACTAACTCATGACCAAGTATTCAAATTGGTGAGTATATGGAAACCATTCTCATTCAAACACAACAGCAGTCTTAAAGAAGGGAGATTCTCTTGCATAGTATACTATTAATTTCTACTCAAGCTTAATAAGTGCAGATATGCAGTTGAAAGCTTATGCCTGCATAATAGATAATATTTTTAATTTCTTGGTATAAAAGCAGAGGATGATAAGTAAGGGCAGAGAAAATACAGGTCAAGAAGATCTCATGGAAGGACAAAGGAAATATAGGAGGCTAGACATAGGTACAAATATAGCAAATAAATTTTCAATTAATGGGGTATGTAAAAAGAAAAAAGAATATAAATATCTAGCATAGTTTTTGCATTATTTCTGTGTTTTTAATGCCATCTCTATGTCATCTCCCTTTCCCAATGTCTGATAAATTTTATAAGCACCAATATATGTCTGTTTACAGATATAAATCAAGTAAGAAATTGATCTTTCTCAAGATAATATGATGTGATCCCTGGAAAGAGATGACAGTTAGAATATAAATTATACCTAGTGATTTAGCAAATTTAAAAGAGCATAAAAATCAAAGAATTAATTTAAAAATTTCATAGAAATTAGGGACCACAAATTGAATTTTTCTAGAATATGGAAATAATGTGGCAGTTAAGCTTTTCTAATTTTTAATGGCTTGGAAATATCAGGACCAACAGAATGCGAAAGCTAGAATAATTCTTAGATGTTGACTATATTATAAAGTGAGCACAATGAATATGCAGTGAAGTAACCTGACAATTTCCTGAAGCCACTTCCTCACCATTGGCATGTCTGTAGGAGGGAATATAATTCTCTGATCCAGGACTGTATATGCTGTAAACTTTTACTTTATTTTAATCAGTGGATATGGTTTAGTTGCTCTCTAAGAAAAGAATAAATGAATGAACTCTTTAGCTTCACTTTACACCCTACAAATCTGGAAAGGTTTGTTATTGGCTTAAAAACCAAGTCAGAAGATCTAGAGATATAGATATATTTGAGTGCCATAATATAAACCATATGCATGCAGTAATAAGTGAGTAAATAAGCTCTTTCCCATTCTATAAATATCATCTCCCATATGTGATTAAGTGTGTGTTTGGGTGTGTATGTAAGAGAGGGGGGAAGGAAAGAGAGAGAGAGAGAGAGAGAGAGAGAGAGAGAGAGAGAGAGAGAGAGAGAGAGTATGTGTGTGTTCCCCACCTCCAAAGTATCTGCTCAGTGTTTTAGTTTCTTTTATGTATTTGAGGATTGTTTGAAAAATGTACAGTTTTTTGCTTAATAAAAGCAGTATTAGAAACAGTAAAGCTTCCTTAGCCAAAACCAAAAATGCATTAATATATTAAAAGGAGGATGAGATTGTAGGTAGCATATAGGTTGCTGTAAGACACAAGATAAACTCTTAATATTGCTGCATGCCCTGTGTAGTCATCTATTTTCTATTGTTTTTTCTTAATATGATTGGTATTTCCCAGACTTGAATATATTTCTTGTGATAGATATAAGCCTGTATATCTTTTTTTTTGTCTCCTTTAATATTGATGAGTCACAACACGGCAAAGTGCCATGATAAGGTTTACACTGTTCCAGGTCAGTGATTTCAGACTTGATTGACAATGTTCGTTCCTGTGTCTCTGTCATTTTTCTTCATATTTAAGGCAATAAAAGCAAGACAATCAACTGTATGAATAGCAGCGTCATACCAAATCCTCTTAGGAAGATTATTTTTATCCCTTATAGTAGTTCAAGATTTTGGCTGAAAACAAAATTACATGTTTCTATATATGAAAATTGTGTTCCTTGAAAGAATCTATATCGATATGCTTATTGTAGCTCAACAAAAGATGCTAATGTAAAATAATCAATTATTCTTTTAAAATTCATGCCATTTAAATAGTAAAAGTCATTGCTTCATGAATTTCTTAAATTATTCTTCAAATGCATAATGGATGGATCATCTTCCTTTGGATGGGGAAAATAGTCTTTTTGATTGATTAAAATGAAGAAATACATAAAATCAAGTAAAGCACTAATTGACTTATAAATATTTTAAATTATTGGACATCCATCATAAAATGTATTCTCACATGAAATTGCAAGCATTTTAGTGCAAATATCGTACTGATTAGAAAACTTTCATCACTTACTTCTTTAACCAGGTGAAGAGTAAAAATATTATCTTCTTTGAATTTCAGATATGCCATTGAGAATTTCACATTATATGTTGCCTTGAGAAGATATAAAAATCACCTGACATTGTTAAACATTGGCAAAGACAGAAATAACAGCTTGTGCTAATGCAAATTGCCCAGGAGTCTGTTGATACAGATGAACATAGACAGATGGTTTTGGGTGTACAGGATCATCATTGGTTTCTTATTTAACAGAAATGAAGGACTTCATATTTATGATGGCAGAGTAGATATCAGGAGAATGCTGGTGCTGAGATTTTCCTCCAAATCTTTTCTTTATCAAATAATGAAATGCCTAAGAGACTGGCTTAAGGGTACTCACATACATCCTGCTTCATTTAAATGGTCCCTCTGACCCTGCTTAAAATCATTGTTCAGTATTCCTTAACGTCACTCAGCCTAATAATGGCATGCCTTTAGATTTAAAAAGTAGTAGATTCTATGTCCTTATTTGGACAAAGGATCAAACTGTTTTTGCAAATCTGCAGATGCAAATGGAGAATAAGAATGAAATGTACAATCCCCAAAATGGTGTTGCTGGTGACAATGTTAACAGAAAGACTATGACTTGGTAAACACAAGGACTGCTATTGGATAAACAGAAACAGATACACATCATTCTGAATAAATCTCATAGGGCTAGCTTCTGTTCTCCAGGAAAACCTCTCTCTCTCTTATCTGCACCAGTGGTGAGCAAGGGCATCTAGTTTACTGTTCAAATGAATGACCTATATCAGATCCATACCCTGCTGAGCATCTTATAAAATCCACTTGGTTTTCCATAAAGTTACTATTCTCTGCCCCTTGAATACAACATTGGTAATTTGATTTCAAAAAACAAAAAACAAAAAACAAAAAACAAAACAAAACAAAAAACCTTTTTGTTCTGTCTACAGAGAGGTCCCAGTTTGTAGTTGTACTGTGTCTTCACTTACATTAGTGTACCTGATGTCTAAGTTACATATACATTTGTACTTTATCCCAGAAAAAGAAATAAAAATGCACATATTAGCAATAGCAAAATATAAATGCTGATTTTATCTTTTCTTGTTGTTTGTTTGTTTGTTGGTTGGTTGGTTAATTGCCTTCCCATTTATTCTAGGCATCAGGGATAATAATGAGAGAGATATAAGCATGGTGACTCTCAAGAATTTCATTACCATCTTATTAAAGAATCAAGAGTGAAATGGAGAACAATTGACTGCCCCTGTTCCCACTTACCCATAACCTAACTCCCATAAAGCCCCAGACTGCAATGAGAAGATTGTTTTTCTGTTTTGTTGTAGTTATTTTGAGTGACAATCTACCTGCTCATACTGTTGCTCTCAGTACACTGTTGAATTTAAAAGATCAGTTTTTGTCCTGCTCATTTGTTAACAGGCATCATGAGCCATGATGGTCTAGCTATAATGGGAGAAGAACTTCTATAGAACTAGTAGGTAGACTAGAGAGAACAGAGAGGAAAACAAGGACAAGGGCAAGAAGAAATAAGATTTAACAGAAGTCTTTATGGCAGAAAAACACCAGATACAGTTTCTCATAATTACATTATGAAAGGGTTGTCAAACTAATACTTCAGGTAAGATTTTTTTTTGCATTAATTTGCAGTTTATAGTAGCAGGATCTAGACCCATGACAGAACCAGATGATTGTTACTATTAGCAAATATTCAAGAGAACAATAGTTCTAGTTACTAATTAACTAAATTAGAATTTAGGAGATAAAATGTGCTCATTTAATAGGAAAAGAGAACTGATAGCACTCTGAATCTATTTCATTCCATTAGCATAGTCTCATTCACAGAAAACACACATATCTATCACATTAATAACTTCTCTGAAGTATATTATCATAGGTACATAAATGACCAGAGTTTAATAATTAGTAAAGTTAAAAAGAAGAAAAGACGAAGAAGATGATGACGACCACAAAAAAGGAGGAGAAGGAGGAGCAGGAGCAGGAGCAGGAGCAGGAGCAGGAACAGGAGGAGGAGGAGCAGGAAAAGGAAGAGGAGAGAGGAAGAAAAAGGTAGAGGAGAAGGAGGAGGAGGAGGAAGAGGAGGAGGAGGAGGTGGAGGAGGAAGAAGAGAAGAAGGGGAAGAAGAAATTCTTTTGGCAATATAGCATGTAAGGAAAATAACATCAATATGTGATCCCATTTCCTTTATAACTTTAATCAAGATATACCTACACCACTGAGCATAGCTAAAATTGCATTGTTGTGATTACATAAAATATTGGAGAAGCAAAATCTTTCAAAACACTAATAATTCAATGCTGAAACTGTTCTTTTCACTGCTAAATGGTTTTATCTGTTCTCTAAGAATAGAAATACCACAATTCTTTAACTTAAACCAGTTTCAGTTATTTTTCAGAAACCAAAAAAGGCTAGAGTTAGCATTTGTCTCCTATAACATTTTCATAAGATAATTTTCTGCATAACATATTTTAAAATTATTTATATTCTATTCTTATTCTGAATTCAATAAGAAATTTGGTCCATATCTTCCTTTTTCAAGTAACAGTCAACTATTTTAGTTTTTGGATACTGCACTATTTATTTCTCTCAAGTTTTTACTTTGACTGTGTTCTCTGACATCTGAATTAATCATAGCCAAATAAATAATTGTAGTATAGATAAGGATCACAGGTCACTCTATTTTCACTTTGATTCTTTATCTGAAATCTCTGGACTTGTTTTTATATCTGGTTATATTATCTATAGTAGACATAATAACTTTTGGAATAAAAATCTTAGACTTTTCTTATTATATATTCATTATAAATGCATAAATTTTGCTATAAAATATCCACTGAGTTATAAAATATAGTTCTTTTTCCTTTCATTTATTTAAAAATTGTTAACACCAAGAACAACAAGGTAGATACATTTGCTGTGTTAACAAGAGGTGTTAATATCCAGATTCCACCTGTGATAATAAAGATAATTTTGGCTTGGTTTTTAAGAGGAAAATACCATGAGTAGTATCTAACAATAGTCACAAATACTGTGAAAGCTCAAACATCTCATCTTTCTGAAGTCAAGCATTTATGATTGCTTTGACCAACATAGTGTGAGTGAGACAATTACATGAATTCTAAAATTTTGCATCAGAAAAGGACTACTTTATTATAATTAATTAATTAATTTACTTACTTACTCTATATCCCAACCTCATTTTCTCTTCCTAGTCTTTCCTACCTATCTTTTCTCTTCCTTCAATCCACTTCTCCTTAGTTTTATTTTTTTTTTTTCAGAAAATAAGAGGCTTCCCATGGATATCAACCAGCTCTGACATACGAAGTTGCAGTAAGACTGAGCATACTTATGCTATTGAGGCTAGATTAGGCAGCCAAATAGGAGGAAATCATCTCAATGGCAGATGCCACAGTCAGTGACAGTCCCTGCTCCCACAGTTAGAAATCCCAACTAAATGACCAAGCTATACACTTGCAACACATACACATTTAGTTTATAATTCAGTGGAATATATCTATTCACATTCTTACTGCAGTCTGATGACTCTGTGAGGAATCTCAAGTTACCAGACAGCACTGGAAGTTGAAGCGATTACCTCATTTCTATTTCCCAAGTTTTAATATTGTAGGAGTATGCCACCATACGTACCCAGCTTTGACTATTTTTCTAATTTTTGTCTCTCATTTTCAGCCTAGATTTTGAGTCACCCAGAAACAAAGGCGAATATGCTACTGAAGGAATTTCCCAATGGTTCCATTCCCACTGATTATGTCACTTCTCTCCATATGGGATATGTACACAGCTCAGAGGTACAGAATAAAGAAAGTAACCAAATTCTGTATCATTCCCCAGGGATTTGTTTAGATAATAAAATTAATATTTCCTGTCACTGCCTTTAAACCATTTTTTTTGCAGCAGGCAAATAGCAAATGGATGTATTTCCTTTACCTTTCTTTGCATAGTTATCACAAAGTCAAAGAAGTTTATAGGACATAATATATAAGCTTCTGATCAATTTCCTGTGAACTTAGGCAGTTCATTTGCTGGCTATGATAAATATTTACATATTTTGGTGTTATAAAATAATTCTTATTTTTGGAGATTATAAAAGTTATGGGGTAGGCAATATTAACAATATTAATAATACGCTTTATAGATACAGTGCAAAATCTATTCACTATAACAAATATATATGTATATCTGAAGAACTATACAGCATTTGGGATTTAATGGTGAACACAAAAATTTCTTTTACAATCTTCATGCGTTTAGAATCAGATAGATAAAGAAAAATAATAAAGTATTTTAACATTACTACTCTTAAATTACAAATATTTTAAACATCTATGGTAATATGCAGCAGTAAATATTACAGCACTATAATGTAACAAAATGTTTGCTCCAGCTTTCCAGACTTCTCTAAAAGAGAAGACAATGGAGAGTGAGTATTAGTGATATGCTTCAGGGAGAAGAATAGCATTGTTATCAGTGCAGGGGAATATGCGGGGGGAAACAGTAAGGGGGATGTATGGGGAGAATACCCATATGGGGGGAGGGGAGGGGATGGGGACTTATGGACAGGAAACTGGGAAGTGGAATAACATTTGAAATGTAAGTAAAGAAATATATCTAATAAAAAAATTTAAAAAAGCAGTGCAAAGTTAGGATGTAGAATATGTCCGAAATGGAGAGAGATAAGAGTATCATACAGAACAATGCATGTGACTAAAGAGAGAGGTAATAGCAACATGATAAGGATCTTCTAGCATACATTTAAGCTTCTGGGAGGATACTCTTAAGAATGATGGAAAACAATCAGAGAGTCTAAGAAACCCATAAATTCTGTTGTGTGATATTAGGGAAAAGACTCATGGCCTGTATAAATCTCTGGGTATCTTGTTGATAGATGATCACCCAACCCATCATCACTCTGTTGATGATGCTACTCTTGCCTGAAGACAGGTTTGAATATTACCTTAATTAAGGCACCAAATGAGCAAATTAATACAGATATCAGTATTCTTTCTCCAGTGCTCCCATTTAGAACTCAATAAGTAGTTTTATCATAAATGGGTTGCTACTAGTAAACTATTTAGATCTATTACCATGATGATATCTGATTAAAAAAATGGAACACCCCAAGTAATAAGTTTGATGTCCAAAATTATAGTACTGCTGTACAGAAAGTTTCATAAGAATACAGGATTCAATGTCAAAAAAATACAATATTCACTTCAACCTATATATTATGTTATCACCACTGATAATATGTTTATATATAATGATGTCTTTTGTAAGAAATAATTTTATTTTATTTATTTTACTTTATTTTTTAATATTTTCCTTTTATTAGATATTTTCTTTATTTATTTTTCAAATGTAATCCCCTTTCTAGGTTTTCTCTATGGAATCCCCTTATCTTATTCCCCTCACCTGCTTCTATGAGAGTGCTCCCCCACTGACCAACTACTCCCTCTCTCTTCAATGCCCTGATATTCCTCTACATTGGAACACCAAGCCTTCACAGGATCAAGGGCCTCTCCTCCCACTGATGCCTGATGGCCATCATCTACTACATATGTGACTGGAACTATGAGTCCCTCCATGTGTATTTTTTTGTTGGTGGTTTATTCCCTGTGATCTCTGAGGTGTCTGGTTGATATTGTTGTTCTTCCTAAGGGATTGCAAACCCCTTCAGTTCCTTCAGTCTTTCTCTAACTCCTCCACTGCAGTTCCCTTTCTCAGTCCAATGGTTAGCTGCAAGTATCCTCCTATGCATTTGGCAGGTACTGGCAGAACCTTTCAGGTGATATCTATATCAGGTTCCTATCAGCATGTACTTCTTGGCATCAGCAATATTGTCTGGGTTTGGTGGCTGTATAGGGGATGGATCCCAAGGTGGGGCAGTGTCTGGATAGCCTTTCCTTCAGGCTCTGCTTCATATTTTGTCTCCTCATTTCCTCTTGTTAGTATATTGTTCCCCCTTCCAAGAAGGACTGAAACATTTACACTTTGGTCCTCCTATTTCTTGAGGTTCATGTAGTCTGTAAATTTTATCTTGGATACTCCTAGCATTTGGGATAATATCCACTTATCAGTGAGTGCATACCATGTGTGTTCTTTTGTGACTGTCTTGCCTCACTCAGGATAATATTTTCTAGTTCCATCCATTTGCCTAAGAATTTCATGAAGTTACTCTTTTAATAGCTGAATAGTACTCCATTGTGTAAATGTAGCACATTTTCTGTATCCATTCCTCAGGTAGAGGACATCTGGGTTCTTTCCAGCTTCTGGCTATTATAAATAAGGCTGCTATGTACATAGTGGAACATGTGTCATTATATGTTGAAGCATCTTTTGGGTATATATGCTCAGGAGTGGTATACCTGGGTCTTCGGGTACTATTATCTCCAATTTTCTGAAGAACAAACAGACTGATTTCCACAATGCTTGTGCAAGCTTGCAATCACATGAGCAATGGAGGAGTGTTCCTCTTTCCCCACATCCTTGCCAGCATCTGCTGTCACCTGAGATTTTGATCTTAGCCATTCTGACAGGTGTGAGATTTCCACCTCTCAGGGTTGTTTTCATTTATGTTTTCCTGATGACAAAGGGTGTTGAACATTTCTTTAGGTGCTTCTTGGCAATTCCATATCCCTCCATTGAGAATTCTTTGTTTAGTTCCCTGCTCCATTTTTAATAGGCTTATTTGATTCTCTGGAATCTAACTTCTTGAGTTATTTTATATATTAGAAATTATCCCTAAATGAGATATAGGATTGGTAAAGATCTTTTCCCAATTTGTTGGTTGCCATTTTATCCCACTGACAGTGTACTTTGTCTTACAGAAGCTTTGCAAATTTATGAGGTCTCATTTGTCAGTTCGTGATTTTAGAGCATAAGCAATTGGCATTCTGTTCAGGAAATTTTCCCCCATGTCAAAGTGATGTAGGATCTTCCCCACTTTCTTTTCTAGTAGTTTCAGTATATCTGGTTTTATATGGAGGTCCTTGATCCACTTGGACTTGAGCTTTGTACAGGGTGATAGAATGGATCCATATCTATTCTTCAACATGCTGACCTCCAGTTGAACTATTTGTTTAAAATGCTGTCTTTTTTTCCACTGGATGGTTTTAACTCCTTTGTCAAAGATCACATGACCATAGGTGTGAGTTCTTTTCTGGGTCTTCAATTCTATTTCTGCATGCCTCTCTCTATACCAATACCATGCAGTTTTCTATCAAGATTGCTCTGAAATACAACTTGATATCAGGGAAGGAGATTCCCCCAGTAGTTCTTTTATTGTTGAGAATAGTTTTCGTTATCCTTGGTTTTTGTTATTCCTAATGAATTGCAAATTGCTCTTTCTAACTCCATGAAAAATTGAATTGGAATTTTGATGGGAATTGCATTGAATCTGTAGATTGCTTTAGGCAAGATGCCCATTTTTACTGTATTTAATCCTGCCAATCTATGAGCATTCGAGATCTTTCCATCTTCTGAGATCTTCATTTTTTTTTTCTTCAGAGTCTTGAGGTTCTTGTCATACAGATCTTTAGCTTGCTTGGTTAGAGTCACCCCAAAACATTTTATATTATTTGTGACTATTGTGAAGGATATCATTTCCCAAATTTCTTTTTCAGCTTGTTAATCTTTGAGTAAAGGAAAGCTACTGTTTTCTTTGAGTTATTTTTTTATCCATTCATTTTGCTGAAATTGTTTATCAGGTTTAGGGGTTCTTGGTAGAATTTTCGGATTCACTTAATTATATGATCTGCAAATAGTGATATTGTGACTTCTACCTTTCCAATTTGTATCTTTTTGATCACTTTCTGTTTTCTAATTGTTTTATTAAACTTTCTTTTATGAGTGTGGGTGCCCTATCATTTGGAGCATAGATATTTAGAATTGAGAGTTCATCTTGGTAGATTTTTCTTTTATTGAGTATGAAGTGTCTGTCCTTATCTTTTTTGATAAGTTTTGGTTGAAAGTCGATTTTGTTCTATATTAGAATAGCTACTCCAGCTTGGTTCTTTGGACCATTTGCTTGGAAAATTGTTTTTCATACTTTTACTCTGAGGTAGTGTCTGCCTTTCTCAATGAGGTGCATTTCCTATATGCAGCAAAATGCTGGGAACTGTTTACATATCCAGTCAGTTAGTCTATGTCTTTTTAGTGGGGAATTGAGTCCATTGATGTTAAGAGATATTAAGGAAAAGTGATTGTTGCTTCCTGTTTTTTTTTGTTTTTTTTTTTTTTTTTTGTTACAGGTGGAACTTCTTTTCTGATCCAATCTATTTGGAATTCTCTAGGCTTCTTGTATATTCATGGACCTTCTTTTTTTGTGTGTTTTTTAGTTTCCAAAGTTTTCTTGTATAATTTTATTGAAGGTATTTACTGGCTTTTTAAGTTTGTAATCTTCACTCTCTTCTATACATATTATCCTTAAGTTTCTTCTTCTAGTTGTGTCCTGGATTTCCTGCATGTTTTGGGGTAGAAGCTTTTTAGCATTTTTCATTTTCTTTGACTATTGTGTCAATGTTTTCTATGGTATCTTCTGCACCTAAGATTCTTCTTTCTCTTGTATTCTGTTGGTGATGTTTGCATCTATGACTCCTGATCCCTTTCCTAGGTTTTCTATCTCCAGGATTATCTCCCTTTGTAGTTTCTTTACTGTTTCTATTTCCATTTTTACATCCTGGATGGTTTTGTTCAATTCTTTAATATGTTTGGTTGTGTTTTCTTGACCTACTTTAAGGGAATTTTGTGTTTCCTCTTTAAGGGCTTCTACTTGTTTACCTGTGATGTCCTGTATTTCTTTAAGGGAATCATTTATGTCTAATCTTAAAGTCCTCTATCATCATCATGAGACTTGATTTTAAATCTGAAATTTTTTTCTGGTGTTATGGGTAATCCAGGACTTGCTGTAATAGAAGAGCTGGGTTGTGATGATGCTAAATTGTCTTGGTTTCTGTTGCTTATGTTCTTGCTCTTGCCTCTTGTCATCTTGTCCTCTTCAGTGCTACCTGCCCTTGCTGTCTTTGATGGAGCCTGTCCCTCCTGTGATCCTGGTTGTGACAAAACTCCTTTGAAACCAGGTGTCTCTGTGATCCTATTATTTTGGGATCCTGTGATAATGACAGCCTGTTGTGTCAAAGCTCCTGGGAGTCAAGCTTTCTCAGGGTGTTGCAGGAGTGGATGGGGAGCTAGAACCTTGTGTTTACTCTGGGCACTGGTTCAACCTGGAAGGATTCTGTGACTCTGGCTGGGCAGGGGTTTGTGTTTCCCTGGTTCCTGTGGGGATCCCAATACTCTGGGTGTTGGGAAAAATGTTGTGGTCTCAACTGTGATCATGAGTGTGTCAGACCTCCAGTGCTCTTGGTTGCCAGTCTTCTTGGAGTTGAGCTTCCTCTGTAATCCTGTGATCCTGGGTATTTCAGAGCACCTTGGAGTCAGGCTTCTTCTGGGTATTGTAAGAGTTTAAGAATTTTAAGAGCCAGCACCCCTGGTCTCCAGGTCTAAGTTCTGCCCAGAAAGAACCTCTGGCACTGGCTGGGCTGGGGTTCCTGCATCCCTGAATTTTGGGAGACCCAATAACTCCGGGTGTTGGGGTAGATGTTATTGTCTTTCCTGGGATCCTGGGCACTTCAGAGCATCTAAGAGTCAGGTTCCCTCTGGTTGTTGTATGAGTGGGTGCAGAGCCAGTGTCCTGTGTCTGCTCTGGGTGCAAGTTCAAACTCTGATCCCAGGCTTGTTAGAGCACCTGGGAGTCAAGCTTTCTCTGAGAGTTGTGGGACTCTGTGAGGAGACAGCCATCAAGGTCTGCTCAGGGCACTGGTTCAGACTAAATGCCCCTGGGTGGGAAGGGTTTCCTGAATCCCTAGATCCTGAGGGACCCAGTTCTGGTGTTGGGGCAAATATAGTGGCTTCCTCACCTATGCTCCTGGGTGTTTTAGAGCACCTGGTAGTCGAGCTTCCTTTGGATGGGTGTGGAGCCAGAGACCAAGGTCTATTCAGGGCACTGATTCAGAGCAGAAGGACTAATAATAGATTTCTATATTTGTGTATGTGTATGTGTATGTGTATGTGTATGTGTATGTGTATGTGTATGTGTATGTGTATGTGTGTGTGTATATGTATATAACATTTGTCAGCACTTGAAGTATGAAAGTATCTTGGTCTAAACTGCATAGTATATGTTTTTCCTGTAAATAACCCTATTAAAAAATGGGGTTCAGAGCTAAACAAAGAATTCACAGCTGAGGAATGCCGAATGGCTGAGAAACACCTAAAGAAATGTTCAACATCCTTAGTCATCAGGGAAATGCAAATCAAAACAACCCTGAGATTTCACCTCACACCAGTGAGAATGGCTAAGATCAAAAACTCAGGTGACAGCAAATGCTGTCGAGGATGCGGAGAAAGAGGAACACTCCTCCATTGTTGGTGGGGTTGCAGACTGCTACAACCATTCTGGAAATCAGTCTGGAGGTTCCTCAGAAAATTGGACATTGAACTGCCTGAGGATCCAGCTATACCTCTCTTGGGCATATACCCACAAGATGCCCCAAAATATAAAAAAGACACGTGCTCCACTATGTTCATCGCAGCCTTATTTATAATAGCCAGAAGCTGGAAAGAACCCAGATGCCCTTCAACGGAGGAATGGATACAGAAAATGTGGTACATCTACACAATGGAATATTACTCAGCTATCAAAAACAACGACTTTATGAAATTCGTAGGCAAATGGTTGGAACTGGAAAATATCATCCTGAGTGAGCTAACCCAATCACAGAAAAGACATACATGGTATGCACTCCCTGATAAGTGGCTATTAGCCCAAATGCTTGAATTACCCTAGATGCCTAGAAAAAATGAAACTCAAGACGGATGATCAAAATGTGAATGCTTCACTCCTTCTTTAAAAGGGGAACAAGAATACCCTTGGCAGGGAAGAGAGAGGCAAAGATTAAAACAGAGATGAAGGGACACCCATTCAGAGCCTGCCCCACATGTGGCCCATATACATGCAGCCACCCAATTAGACAAGATGGATGAAGCAAAGAAGTGCAGACCGACAGGAGCCGGATGTAGATCGCTCCAGAGAGACACAGCCAGAATACAGCAAATACAGAGGCGAATGCCAGCAGCAAACCACCGAACTGAGAATAGGACCCCCGTTGAAGGAATCAGAGAAAGAAGTGGAAGAGCTTGAAGGGGCTCGAGACCCCATATGTAAACAATGCCAAGCAACCAGAGCTTCCAGGGACTAAGCCACTACCTAAAGACTATACATGGACTGACCCTGGACTCTGACCTCATAGGTAGCAATGAATATCCTAGTAAGAGCACCAGTGGAAGGGGAAGCCCTGGGTCCTGCTAAGACTGAACCCCAGTGAACTAGACTGTTGGGGGGGCGGCAATGGGGGAGGGTGGGGAGGGGAACACCCATAAGGAAGGGGAGGGGGGGGGGATGTTTGCCCGAAACCGGAAAAGGGAATAACACTCAAAATGTATATAAGAAATACTCAAGTTAATTAAAAAAAAAAGATTTTAATTATTATAGACTTGAATTAACAAAAACCTTACTTCCAAGATATATACTATAGCAAATGCCAAGTAAATTTATTTTTCCCACTTCTTTTCAGATCATGGCACTTGAGCATTCTTCCTATATGTACAACATATTAGATAACTTTGTATTCCTTTTATAAACTTCATGACCAAAACCAACTTGAGAATGAGTTCCTTTGGCTTACACATGCCATCAGACTCATATTTAGCTATTTCTTATAATTTTCAGGTTTACCTGAGCAAGGGTGGCATTGAAGTTTTTAGAGTGAGCCACCCGTTATTAATTATTGATCAAGTATATGCCCACAAAATTGTATACAAGTCTGTTTGATGGAGACACTTTCTCAGTTGAACTCTTCTTGCCCAGATAGCTGTGGCTTATATCGAAAACTAAGCATCATATGCTGAATTCCAGAATAATCCAACTAATGAAGAAATAACAAATAGAAAAAAATAGAATAACGAATCTAGAAAGCTTCCTCATTTTCTTTCTTCAGATTATAATCTCAAAAAATTCAACCACGGGATCACAGGTAACTTTTCTGCTCCAAGCGACTTGCCTGATGGTCTCAGGACACACAGAGGCAAAATTCCTC
This sequence comes from Rattus rattus, assembly GCF_011064425.1. NCBI lineage: Eukaryota > Metazoa > Chordata > Mammalia > Rodentia > Muridae > Rattus > Rattus rattus. The sequence goes on along the minus strand of NC_046164.1, from coordinate 45,237,652 downwards.
TGAGACCAGACACTTTCGGTTTTTAGCTGGAGGCCCAACCTTGCTGATCCCAGCCTGCAGCTCACTGCTCCCAAACCCCTTGGGATGGAGAGCTCACCGCCCGGACAGGTGGGGATTCCTGAGACTGCAGAGTGGGAGAGACCACCAATACTGCTCACCCTGCCCACATCCCTGGCACAAGAGGAAACTGTATACAGCCTCTGTGAACTGGAAGATAGGGGCACTGGAGCTGCAGGTCCCCCGTGCTCCAGACACCTCCTGGACCAGAAGGGACCAGATCAACATTTCTAGGCACCCAAATCCCCTGGGAGGGAGAGCTAAACCTTCAGAGAGTCAGACACGCCTGGGAAGCCAGAAGAGACTAGACACTGCCCACATTACTGAGTCTAGAGGAAAACACCTAACGCCATCTGGGACCCCGGTGCACGGGAGCTCCTAGAAAAGGCGGCGCAGGCCCTCCTGGTTGCCATGCTCAAAGAGAGCTCCAAAGCAACCCCCCAGGAGCAAACTTGAGCCACGGGACCACAGGTAAGACCAACTTTTCTACTGCAAGCGACCTGGCTAGTGGACTAAGGACACAGGCCCACAGGAACAGTTGAAGACCAGTAGACAGGAAAGACTACATGCCCAAAAGCAGAACACTCTGTTCCCATAACTGCCTGAAAGAAAACAGGAAAACAAAACAAGTCTTCAGCAGTCCTGACACACAGGCCTATAGGACGGTCTGGTCACTGTCAAAAATAGCAGAACAAAGTAACACAAGAGAAAATCTGATGGCGAGAGGTAAGCGCAGGAACTCAAGCAACAGAAACCAAGGCTACATGGCATCATCAGAGAACAATTCCCCCCCCCAAAGCAAACACTGAATATCCAAATACACCAGAAAAGCAAGATCTAGATTTAAAATCATATTTGATCATGATGCTGGAGGACTTCAAGAAAGACATGAAGAACTCCCTTAGAGAAACACAGGAAAACATAAATAAACAAGTAGAAGCATATAGAGAGGAATCACAAAAATCCCTGAAAGAATTGTAGGAAAACACAATAAAACAGTTGAAGGAATTAAAAATAGAAATAGAAGCAACAAAGAAAGAACACAGGGAAACAACCCTGGATATAGAAAACCAAAAGAAGAGACAAGGAGTCGTAGATACAAGCATCACCAACAGAATACAAGAGATAGAAGAGAGTATCTCAGGAGCAGAAGATTCCATAGAAATCATCGACACAACTGTCAAAGATAATGGAAAATGGAAAAAGCTACTGGTCCAAAACATACAGAAAATCCAGAACTCAATGAGAAGGTCAAACCTAAGGATAATAGTTATAGAACAGAGTAAAGACTACCAGCTCAAAGGACCAGTATATATCTTCAACAAAATCATGGAAGAAAACTTCCCTAACCTAAAGAAAGAGATGCCCATAAACATACAAGAAGCATACAGAACTCCACATAGATTGGACCAGAAAAGAAAGTCCTCCTGTCACTTAATAGTTAAAACACCAAATGCCCAAAATAAAGAAAAAATATTAAAAGCAGTAAGGGAAAAAAGTCAAGTAACATATAAAGGCAGACCTATCAGAATCACACCAGACTTCTTGCCAGAAGACTATGAAATCCAGAAGATCCTGGAAAGATGTCATACAGACCCTAAGAGAGCACAAATGCCAGCCAAGGTTACTGTATCCTGCAAAACTCTGAATTAACATAGACGGAGAAACCAAGATATTCCATGACAAAACCAAATTTACACAATATCTTTCTACAAATCCAGCACTACAAAGGATAAAAAATGGTAAAGCCCAACATAAGGAGGCAAGCTATACCCTAGAAGAAGCAAGAAACTAATCGTCTTGGCAACAAAACAAAGAGAAGAAAATCACACAAACATAACCTCATATCCAAATATGAATATAACAGGAAGCAATAATCACTATTCCTTAATATCTCTCAACATCAATGGCCTCAACTCCCCAATAAAAAGACATAGATTAACAAACTGGATACATAACGAGGACCCTGCATTCTGCTGCCTACAGGAAACACACCTCAGAGACAGAGACAGACACTACCTCAGAGTGAAAGGCTGGAAAACAACTTTCCAAGCAAATGGTCGGAAGAAGCAGGCTGGAGTAGCCATTCTAATATCAAATAAAATCAATTTTCAACTAAAAGTCATCAAAAAAGATAAGGAAGGACACTTCATATTCATCAAAGGAAAGATCCACCAAGATGAACTCTCAATCCTAAATATCTATGCCCCAAATACAAGGGCACCTACATACGTAAAAGAAACCTTACTAAAGCTCAAAACACACATTGCACCTCACACAATAATAGTAGGAGATTTCAACACCCCACTCTCATCAATGGACAGATCATGGAAACAGAAATTAAACAGAGACGTAGACAGACTAAGAGAAGTCATGAACCAAATGGACTTAACAGATATTTATAGAACATTCTATCCTAAAGCAAAAGGATATACATTCTTCTCACCACCCCATGGTACTTTCTGCAAAATTGACCATGCAATTGGTCATAAAACAGGTCTCAACAGATAAAGAAACATAGAAATAATCCCATGCATCCTATCAGACCACCATGGACTAAAGCTGGTCTTAAATAACAATAAGGAAAGAACTCCTACATATACATGGAAGTTGAAAATGCTTGACTCAATGATAACCTGGTCAAGGAAATAAAGAAAGAAATTAAAGACTTCTTAGAATTTAATGAAAATGAAGGTACAACATACCCAAACTTATGCGACACAATGAAAGTTATGCTAAGAGGAAAACTCATAGGTCTGAGTGCCTGCAGAAAGAAACAGGAGAGAACATATTTCAGCAGCTTGACAGCACACCTAAAAGCTCCAGGACAAAAAGAAGCAAATGCACCCAGGAGGAGTAGAAGGCAGGAAATAATCAAAATCAGAGCTGAAATCAACCAAGTAGAAACAAAAAGGACTATAGAAAGAATCAGCAGAACCAAAAGTTGGTTCTTTGAGAAAATCAACAAGATAGATAAACCCTTAGCCAGACTAATGAGAGGATACAAACAGTGTGTACATATTAACAATATCTGAAATGAAAAGGAAGATATAACTACAGAATCAGAGGAAATTCAAAAAATCATCAGATCCTTGAAAAGCCTATATTCAACAAAACTTGAAAATCTGCAGGAATGGACAATTTCATAGACAGATACCAGGTACCAAAATTAAATCAGTAACAGATAAACCATTTAACCAACCCCATAACTCCTAAAAAAATAGAAGCAGTCATTAAATTCTCCCAACCCAAAAGATCCCAGGTCCAGATGGCTTCAGTACAGAATTCTATCAGACCTTCATAGAAGACCTCATACCAATACTATCCAAACTGTTCCACAAAATTGAAATAGATGGAGCGCTACCGAATTCCTTCTATGAAGCCACAATTGCTCTTATACCTAAACCACACAAAGACCCAACAAAGAAAGAGACTTTCAGACCGATTTCCCTTATGATTATGATGCAAATATTCTCAATAAAATTCTTGCAAACCAAATCCAAGAACACATCAAAACAAGCATAAATCATGATCAAGTAGGCTTCATCCCAGGCATTCAGGGATGATTTAATATACGGAAAACCAACAACGCAATCCACCATATAAGCAAACTGAAACATAAAAACCACATGATCTTTTCATAACACGCTGAGAAAACATTTGACAAAATTTAACAACCCTTCATGATAAAAGTCCTGGAAAGAACAGGAATTCCAGGTCCTTACCTAAACATAATAAAAGACATATACAGCAAACCAGTAGCTAACATTAAACTAAATATAGAGAAACTTGAAGCAATCCCACTAAAATCAGGGCCTAGACAAAGCTACCCACTCTCTCCCTACTTATTCAATATAGGTCTTAAAGTTCCAGTCAGAGCAATCAGACAACAAAAGGAGATCAAGGGGATACAGATTGTAAAAGAAAAATTCAAAATATCACTATTTGCAGATGATATGATAGTATATTTAAGTGATCCCAAAAGTTCCACCAGAGAATTAAAAAAGCTGATAAACAACATCAGCAAAGTGGCTGAGTAAAAAATTAACTCAAATAAATCAGTAGCCTTCTTCTACACAAAAGAGAAACAAGCCAAGAGAGAAATTAGGGAAATGACATCCTTCATAATAGTCCTAAATAATATAAAATAACTTGGTGTGACTTTAACCAAGTTTAAAAACTGCATGGTATTGGTACACAGACAGATAAATAGAGCAGTAAAAGATCTCTACAATAAGAACTTCAAGCCTCTGAAGAAAGACATTGAAGAAGACCTCAGAATATGGAAAGATCTCCAGGCTCATGGATTGGCAGGATTAATATAGTAAAAATGGCCATTTTACCTAAAGCGATCTACAGATTCAATGCAATCCCCATCAAAATACCAATCCAATTTTTCAAAGAGTTAGACAGAAAAATTTGCAAATTCATCTGGAATAACAAAAAACCCAGGATAGCTAAAACTATTCTCAACAATAAAAGGACTTCTGGGGGAATCACTATCCCTGAACTCAAGCAGTATTACAGAGCAATAGTGATAAAAACTGCATGGTATTGGTACACAGACAGACAAATAGAGCAGTGGAATAGAATTGAAGACCCAGAAATGAACCCACACAACTATGGTCACTTAATTTTTGACAAAGGAGCCAAAACCATCCAATGGAAAAAAGATTGCATTTTCAGCAAATAGTGCTGGTTCAACTTGAGGTCAACATGTAGAAGAATGCAGATCGATCCATGCTTATCACCCTGTACAAGTCCAAGTGGATCAAGGACCTCCACATCAAACCAGATAGAGTCAAACTGAAGAGAAAGTGGGGAAGCATCTCGAACACATGGGCACTGGAGAAATTTTCCTGAACAAAACATCAATGGCTTATGCTCTAAGATCAAGAATCGACAAATGAGATCTCATAAAACTGCAAATCTTCTGTAAGGCAAAGGACACTGTGGTTAAAACAAAATGACAACCAACAGATTGGGAAAAGACCTTTACCATTCCTACAAAAGATAGAGGGCTTATATCCAAAATATACAAAGAACTCAAGTAGTTAGACGACAGGGAGACAAATTAACCCTATTAAAAAATGGAGTTCAGAGCTAAACAAAAAATTCACAGCTGAGGAATGATGAATGGCTGAGAAACACCTAAAGAAATGTTCAACATCTTTAGTCATAAGGGAAATGTAAATCAAAACAACACTGAGATTTCACCTCATACCAGTGAGAATGGCTAAGACCAAAAACTCAGGTGACAGCAAATGCTTGTTAGGATGTGGAGAAAGAGGAACACTCCTCCATTATTGGTGGGATTGCAGACTGTTAAAACCATTAGGACCCAGCTATACCTCTCTTGAGCATATACCCAAAAGATGCCCCAACATATAACAAAGACAAATGCTCCACTATGTTCATAGCAGCCTTATTTATAATAGCCAGAAGCTGGAAAGTGTCCAGATGCCCTTCAACAGAGGAATGAATACAGAAAAAGTGGTACATCTACACAATGGAATATTACTCAGCTATAAAAAACAATGCCTTTATGAAATTCATAGGCAAATGGATGGAACTAGAAAATATCATCCTAAGTGAGGTAACCCAATCATAGAAAAACATACAAGGTATGTACTCACTGATAAGTGGCTATTAGCCCAAATTCTTGAATTACCCTAGATGCACAGAACACATGAAACTCAAGACAGATGATCAAAATCTGAATGCTTCACTCCTTCTTTAAAAGGGGAAAAAGAATATCCTTAGCAGGGAATAGGGAGGCATAGATTAAGACAGAGGCAGAAGGAACTCCCATTCAGAGCCTGCCCCACATGTGGACCATACATATACAGCCACCCATTAGACAAGATGGATGAAACAAAGAAGTACAGGCGGACAGGAACCGGATGTAGATCTCTCCTGAGAGACACAGCCAGAATACAGCAAATACAGAGGCGAATGCCAGCAGAAAACCACTGAACTGAGAAAGGGACCCCAGTTGAAGGAATCAGAGAAAGAACTGGAAGAGCTTGAAAGGGCCCGAGACCCCATACGAACAACAATGCCAACCAACCAGAGCTTCCAGGGACTAAGCCACTACCCAAAGACTATACAATGGACTGACCCTGGGCTCCAACCTCATAGATAGCAATGAATAGCCTAGTAAGAGCACCAGTGGAAGGGGAAGCCCTTGGTCCTACCAAGACTGAATCCCCAGTGTACGTGATTGTTGCGGGGAGGGCAGCAATGTGGGGAGGATGGAGAGGGGAACACCCATATAGAAGGAGAGGGGTTGTGGTTAGTGGGATGTTGGTCTGAAAACCGGGAAGGGGAATAGCAATCGAAATATAAATAAGAAATACTCAAGTTAATAAAGATAAAAAAATAAAGAAAAAGTATAAATAAAATAAAAAATTCAAGCTAATTCTTTTCTGTTTATATGAGTTGGATAAACTCATACTTGAAGTCACAGTGTGCTTTACTGTTTCTTCTTGTTTTCTCTTAATTAAGCCATATAATACAATTATTCTAGCATTTTTTTACTTTTACGTATAATGACATTTAAAAGAATAAAATTCTTGGTTGTAAGTTTATCAAATTTAGCCTAAAAATAAGACATACTAACACTATTAAGGAGTTGGGGATTTAGCTCAGTGGTAGAACGCTTGCCTAGGAAGCGCAAGGCCTGCGTTAGGTCCCCAGCTCAAAAAAAAAAAAAAAAAAAAAAAAAAAAAAGAAAAACGTAAACTAACACTATTAAAATTCAAATAAATGGAAGTACTGTATATTACCATAGATCACAATAGTCAATGTGGATACTGTGGTATTCCTTCCCAAATTTCCATCAAAAAAAATTTCTTGTCAAATGACTTTCTGTAGAAAATACCATAGTTCATTGAAATTTAACCACTCATCTAAGTGCATAGTACATGAGTATTCTAACAGATTTGCTTGCATTCTATAGCCAGCAGGTTTTCAAAGTCTGTTTTTAAAAATCTTAATTCATAACTTTCTTTGTTCTGCTTTGATAAATACTTCATGAAGCTGTTAACAACCTGAACACTGAATTAATCTCAATTCACGTTCCTAAGCCATCAACACCCACATATGACTCTGCAATAAACTGTCTATTGTGTCTTTGGATGTGTGAGTTCTTTCTGTGTCAGTGGCATATCAAGTTTATTTAGCCCCTAAGAAAATGATCACCTAGGATCTGGTACAGAAATAAGTAAACTACCTAGCATTCTTCTCCAGTGCTCTTCCAGCTACTTTTACATTTGCTTCAGAACTTAGCTTCCTCTCTTCAAAGCCTCAAGCAGTAATCTATGAACAATTTTTTATGTTTCTAGGATATATTCATGTGCTCATGTCTGTGTGTGTGTGTGTGTGTGTGTGTGTGTGTGTGTGTGTGTGTGTGTGTGTGTGTGTATTGACATGTGGGAGGTATATGAACAGTTGGAATCCAAACCAAAATTTAACCAGGACTAACATTTTTCATAGTTAATCATAGTTCTGAATATTTTTTTATGGATGGTAAATTATTGGGAAAAAAGATGACAAACATTTTCTCTCTGTGTGTCAAAAAAGGTACAAAAATAATTGTGACCTGAGTGTGATCTGAAATAGCCTATTTATTTTACAGTTCAAAATAGTGAAATTTTAATTTTAATAGTGAAATTTGGCTGAAGTCAACTTACGGAAGAAAAGAATTATTTGATTTATAGAATAGAATCCATCACCCAGGAAAGCTAAGGCAGGAACTGAAGTCACTCGTGGACTTGCTGACCTGCCCACAGTGGATTCTGACGTTCATACCATTCAGAATTGAAGAACATGGTCCCAAGACATTTCTACAAGTAAATCTGAATGTGTCAACTCAACTGAGATTCTCCCATCGCGTATGTCTAGATGTGTCAAGGTGATAAAATCTATGATAGAGGGAAAGGAGGACTCTAATGTAGTAAATGAAGGAAGGAGACAGAAATAGAAAAAAAAATCATGAAAGCAATCATGTGAATAACTATAAAAGTGCATCTGCCTCTCCAGACTGTAAATGAGAGAAAATAGCCCATTAGCACAGAAGACCACAAGCAATTTTATATACATTGATTTGGTAGTAAAGTGTTTGAATCTTCAGAAAATTCTGAGTAGTGAGGACCAAGGGAATTATTTAATAGTCTGGAGTTTCCTTCCCTGTAGGCAGAATGATTCCCATTACTATCATAGAGGAGATCTTCTTTCATTGTTAAAATTTCAAAAGCAAAGAGGAAGCATTTCCCTCTGAGAAAATATCTGAAGATCACAAAATACTTTCTCTGAAGTCCAATTTTACTGAGATGGTTCATATATGGACATCAAAATGATAAATTCAGGACTACAGATATGGCAACGTATTTAAAAGTACATTGTTCTCTTGCAGAGGACCCCAGTTTTGGCTCACAATTTCTCACTTTGAAAGTCTCACAACTGTTTATGACTTCAGCTCTGTAGTGGTTTGAAAATGTTTGGGTCAGACAGTAGCACTATTTGAAGGTATGGATTTGCTGAATTAGGTGTGGCCTATTGGAGGCTGTGTCTCACTGTGAGCATGACTTTTAAGACCCTTGTCCTAGGTAACTGGAAGGCAGTCTGCTCTTAACTGCCTTCAGATGAAGATGTAGAACTCTCAGCTCCTCTGTACCATGCCTGCCTGGATGCTGCCATGGTAAAGCTCCAAGTGGTCTAGTATCCCCTTCTAGACCCTACCAGTGCCCATATTCACATACACATTCTCAATCCTGACACTTTATTACATAAATTATAAAGCATTAAAAATTTGAAATTATGAATTTGCCATAATGTTTTGATATCATTATATTAATGAAGTGCTAGACTATGAGAAAAAATAGAGCATAGAAAATATTTTTAAAGGTGGATTAATAATGTGAATTTTATTATATATTAAGAGAAATGGGTATTTGAAGGGAATTCACTGATTTTCTATTTCACTGATTATCTCTGCGATTAAATCCCAGCAGAATAATTTCTATTTAATGCAATAGAAATGCCAAGTCTCTAAGTACATTAAGAAAAACTTGGGTTTTTCAAATGCTTAATCTTCACCTATATTCTGAGCCTTAAACATTCAATATGATACTTAGATCATGTACTGCTCAAACACAGACATAGAGTGTTAAAGAATTCCTATGCATCTCTTTTATCTTTTGTCTTAGAGTTCTGATTACCAGAATAGCAAACCTAAATTTGATCTCATCTTGACAAATAGGTTTTCTTACTTTCCAGTGAGAGAACATGACTAAGAAAATAAAAAAGAACACAGACCATAGTCTTTTAAAAATATCAGCAATAACCTTTCCATTCCCAACTTGAAATGCTAATTTTGCAGAGAGGAGGCTTTATTCCTCATTATCCCTGAAAAATTATACTTCATTTTACTACTAAAATCATGTCTTTAAAATATACGTTTTCTTACCCTTCATGTTCTCAACCTTATCATTTCATGAATAGTGAACTTAATTTAGGTACAGCTGAAATGTGGCCTCTAGTATTACAACATGTTAAGCAAATTAGTATTGTAACACATTTTACAGAGAACAAATGCTCTAATTGCTTTTAATAAAATACTTGGTTGTTTCATTCCATTAAAGGGTTAAGTTAAAGTTTGAGTTTGTTTCCACAGAGATGTGTGCATGTGCGTGTGGGCATGTGTGTATGTGTGTGTAATTATACATACATATATATATATATCTTTACAAAAAGTACACTTAAGTATTATAAAAGAATGGTGTGAATTCTAAATATCTGAAGTACTCAAAATTTAAAAAAATATTTTGAACTTTAATATCATAGAAAAATACATTGTTTGCAATGCAAATATTTCCTTATAAGATTTTATTTTACAAAAATAATGTAGTAATTAATTTTATTCACAACGAACTCCAGGCTTTACCATGTTATGCAATTCTTTATTATCATGTTATTAAATCAAGTCCCACATCCTTGTTGTAATCAAGTGAATACATTTATTTTATCATCTAATATGTAATTGCTATTTAAACATTGAAAGATCTTTATCTAGAGTACGTGAGGGTGCTTGTAAGAATCTTAGTGTGCTCTAAGTATTACCAATTGAAATTAAAGTGTAAGAAAATTAAATTTCTTACTTTAAGACAAGGGATATTTGTAATTTTTAAATATACATATAATCTGATATGAGAATTTCTGACAATTCAAAGCCATACTCCATTTATTTATTCTTCTTGAATTTCTGGAAGACAATCACTAATCTCAAGCAAGTAAGTTTCTTCATTATTTTGGTGACATTATGTAGCATAAAAATAAAGAAGAAAAATGTACACAAACTATTTCTTTAGATACTTAGATTCAGTGATCAGAAACATCAAATATTCACCAGAAAATTAAACTTTTCCAAACAATTTAACTAGCTGTCTGTTTGCTTTCTATGCTGTGATAAAGACAATAAACAAAAGGAACTTGAGGAAAAAGGGGTTTATTTAACTTTAATCATTTCCAAACTCCTCTATTAATCTTCAAAAACAACAGCAAAAGAAATAAATAAATAAAACACAACCAACCACTACCAACAACAACAACAGCAACAAAAACAAAAACAAAAGAACATAGATCTTACACAACAAACCTTAAAAAACTAAAGTAGAATCCATGGAAGAACACTACTTCTTGGCTAACACCTCCTAGACTAGTCAGTTTGCTTTATATAAAATAGTAATACATTGATAAGTTCACAACAGTGTAGGTCTTTATATATAAGTCAAAAAAAAAAAAAAAAAACCCACAAGCTTCCCTTATGACCAGTTAAATGGAGTGCTCCCTCAATTGAAATACTTCTCTTTTCTTATATGACTCTGTCTTTGTTTTATATTTTTCCCTCTTTAGTTAATTGCTTGTAAAATTGATCATCAGATGAATTTTTCCTAAAATTCCTAGAGGGCTGCCTGTTGGACAAAGTAAACTCAAATGAATCATTTGTGCCTTAACTGTTGACCTTACACTGTCCATTTTAAATTTATTTTCATGTGTATATATTTGTGCCTGAGTGAGTACAAATGCTTACAAGTATGTGCAGAGGCCAGAGGGCATTGGAACCTTTGAAACTAGAGACAGAAGCCCCTACAAGCAACTTGAGATGGGTTGTGGTTTTCTACAAGAGCAATAACCGCTCTTAACTGCTGAGCCATCTCTTCACCGCAGCCCTGTCTCCCTTTGGCCTCTCCACATTAGTGCCAGGACAACAAGTAAAACATCAATGTAGTCAACATATCGATTAGGACTGACCAAATATTCCTTTGTCTATCTTAATACATTTTTATTGGAAACTTAATAATTCACATTGTTGAAAGTTGTCTTTGTGTGATATTTTAGTAGTTAAAGTTTAAGCTCTTAGGTTATTAAACTCACAACATTTAACAAATGTCTTTTAAAAGGTTTTCGTAAATTTTCAATTATGTCAATTGGTGAGCATGTCTATGTTCTAGAATACTTACGTGTGTGAAGGTGCCCATGGAGGTCACAAGACTATGTTGGATCCCCTGGAGTTAATTGTGACCCACCTGATATGAGTGCTGGAGACCAGATGCAGGTCCTTGGCATGAAAAGCAAAGAAAACACACTTAACTACTGACTCATATCTCCAGCTCCAGAAACTGTCCCTTTACAGAAAATCTCTGCTGACTCTAATCTAGACAATGTAGATCTAGACTGAAAACTGAGTGGTAAGCATCAAGATATGATTAAAAGATGCACTAAGGAGATATGAATTATAAGTTGAAAGGGGTAAACTTACCAACTACCAAAAATGGAATGACACCCAGACATTCCAGATGTGATACATGGGTAAGTGTTGCTATCTCAAGCAAGGGACAGTACAGAGTCAAGGATCTTGATGTGGTAGGTGCTTTTCTTAGGGTTATGTCATATTTGTGTGTAAGCGAGGGGTTCAGAGGGTTACCTGGAAGAGAATGGGGGACAAGAGACACGAAGAAGTACGCCAAGACAAGAGTCTGATCAAGGCGACAATTTTATTTTTCCCCAAGGCTGAATTTATACATAACATGGGTAACAGAGGGATGGGGGAAGTAAGAAGCATTTACGCAGGCCAAGGACACAATATTCGTGTGGTCAGGGAGTAGGCTGATGTTGACAGGTTGTCAGAAAGCTCACAGGTTTGTCATATCTATTAGTCAGCAGGATGTTGGTTTTTCAGAAAGGTTACAGGTCATCGCATTGGGTATCTTGACGCATCATATTATTATTCATTTTGACCACCAGATTTGTATTAGTCTTCTGCAGCTGGCTGGGGATTTTCCATGAACTCAGTCATATTTATTTCTAACCATAATAATAACATCAACAATGGATGGCTTCAAGGGCATCGCTCCCAACATTTGTGGATGCTTAGAGTATACCCAATACCTAAGCCTAGGAGGAAAATCCGGGCTAAAACGAAAAATCTGGAACTGGTTATGTGCCAGAAAAAGATAATGAAACCTGGACTTTGCAAGGCAAGGCATGCCATTTCAAAGTAGGCCTATACAGACATTTTGCCTTACTGCATATTGAATTGCCCAGTTTCACATACCACTTTTGCCTGCAGATTTCATTGTTTATCATGTACAGTTGGCCTCACTATTCTTCGACTTGTTTACATTTGTTTCTCCCAGTGCAACTCTCCTGGTGCTTAATGAACATTTGCAGAATTTTATCAGTGATCAAAACAGAAGCAAGCTGAGTTCGTGTCCTAGAGGCTTCTTACTCTATGGTTGGCCTGAAAGACTTTATCCTGCATCCAGCTCCTCAGCCTCTGGCCATGCTGCTCCCACATTGAAAGGATGCCTCTCTGCATGTCAAAATGAACGTGTCCTTTCTTGTACTTAAAATAAAACTGGCTTTACTCTGATTTCGCCGTATGCTTCCTGAAGAGAAAACCGGTCTTATTTTTCAGTGCTGATAAATATATATTCATAGGTTTGGTTTCACCGACCTATGAATATACATGGGTTGGACCTAGATATCCCTGCACATATGAAACAAATGTATAGTCCCAAACAACTAGAATGGGGGTTATCTCAAAAGCTGTTGCCTGCAAATGGGTTTCGTTCTTCTAGCTAGATTGCCTTGTCTAGCCTCAGTGGGTGAGGAAGTGCCTTGCCTTTCATAGACTTGAAGTGCTAGTGTTGGGGGGTACACAGGAAAGCCCCCCAACCCATTCAGAGGAGAAGGGGAGGGATTTCGGAGTGAGGATTGTGAAAGAGGATTACTGGTAGGGGGCAATGAGTGAAATATAAAAGGAATATATAAAAACAACAACAACAACAATAACAACCAAAAGACTGATTAGTACACAATCAACTAAACTAAAGCTGAAATCCATGACAAAAACATACTGGAATAGTCATAAAATTTGAGTTACTACTGAACAAGATGGCACCACACACAAATTGCAGCCATATAAAAAGGAAGATCAGTTTTTTTATCATTAACTTTATTTTAAAATCATCAAGAACACTACTTTTGTACCAATGGTTTTCCTTTTGTTGCATTGATCTTTAGCATATTCTTTTCAAGATTTATTTTCATTTTTAATAAAAAGTAATTATGTGGATATAAAGTGTTGGTGTATATATGTCTATAGGTATATGAATATGAGCTTAGGATTTGGTGGAGGCCAGAAGGATCTGATCCCCTTGAGACTGGATTTTCAGGCAATTGAGCACTTCCTGTGTGAAATCTGGGAGGTGGACGCAGGTACTCTCTAAGAGCACTACAGATCCATCGCTCCAGCTCTTCTTTGTTTTATTCTTATAATCCTATGTGAAATAATCTCCTTTTTCCTGTAGTTTTGAAGCTCATAAGTATACTGACACTATAGTACATCTTTATTTTTAAAACAGTTTCAAAATAATGAACCCCATTACAAAATGTCTGGTCCCATTACTCTCTTCATTCTCTTTGTGCTGTGCATTACATGGATGATCCATGACTTTCATTGCCTCCATTGTTTTCTTTAACATGTTTCTTATGTTTCAATTGATAAAATTGATACTGACTGATACTTGTAAATCTCCCGGTCTACTCTAATATGTGTTTATTGGAGTCTAATTTGTATAGAAATTGATATGATACATTATTAATCTGACATATTTGAATGAAGTAAGATTTGGGTTTCAGGTCTTACATTCTAGGATGGTTTTATAATTAATAGTCTTAAAACCTCAGCTTTCTGGGCTTGCTGTCTTACCTACTAGCACCCACACACTTGTTAATTAATATTACAATTATGGACTTTTTTTCTTGTCTTCATTTTCTTTATATACTTCTTTATTTTTAGAGGTGTTGCTCATAGAAGTTTAAAGTCCTCATCATTCTTCTTGAATAAATATGTAGAGAATACATGGTGTTCTTTTCGGTTGTTTTCCTTTGCCATTGTTGTGGACTATTTAATTTTCTCTTGGCTTTTAAATTTTATTGTGAATATGTTGTAGTTTGTAGAAGCCATAAAAAATTGTTCACAAAATATTATTTCCATTCTAAAATTATGATTTTCCTTGCATTAGACTTAAAAGAGTAGTGAATGTATCCATTCATCTCACCAGGTTTTGTGTAGGCACTCAGTCAGCGACAGCAATGGTAATGTTTCCTTTACCTTTTCCTCCTTGCTAGCTCTCAAATGCTTCCAAACAGAAGTCCTGAATATCCTTGCTGTCCCTCACACCTGTAGTTCTCAACCTGTGGTTCCCTACCCCTACAGGGCTTCTCATATCAGATATCTTGTATTTCAGATATTTACCTTATGATTCATAATAGTAGCAGAATTACATTTCTGAAATAGCAAAAAAACAAATTTATATCTGGGGGTCATTACCACATGTGGAACTGTAAAATGTCACAGCACTGGAATAACTAAGAACTCCTTCTGTTGGATTGAAAATAATTGCTCTGCCTTCAGAGTTTTGCTTAGGATTTTAGTTCCCTGCCTACCTTGCAGATCCCTCAACTTCAACATGCTTACTTGAGACCAAACATGCTCTCTGCCGTCCAATCCTATTCATAACTCAAAGGTGTTTTTTCTGTTTGTTCTCTGTTTGTCTCCCTTTTGTCATTGCCTGTTACCTGAAATACCCCAGAGCTATGACAGCTGCTAGGTTTAGATGATTTACCCCAGTTGGTTTACACTTCTTTAAAGTTTTGGGCAAACCTTACTCTTTCTATCCTTATAAAAGACCATTGCTCTGACTTATCTAGATTGCTGAAGTTTCTGCTGCTGACTGAGAAGACCTTAGACTATTTGTTGAGCTGATAGATCTTCTCGAATATCAAATTTCCAAAAAGATATACTGAAAATTGTACATAAATTATATATAACTTCACAAAGATGCAGTGATAAAAACCACCATTCTATTAGTAAGAAAGAATATGGAATTGTAACAGTACTTTTATCTTCTGATAACCATCATATAAATAGTGTTAATTTATATCCCAGTACCAGGAACACTTGCTGAAGTTTGAAACAAAATTAAAAAAAAATTAAGTATCTGTTTATTGAGACTAGAAGGTGGAAAATTTTAAATGGGCTTTCCATTAATTACTATGAAAATTTCTGAAGAATATGGGAAGGAAACACCCCACCCACTCCCAAATACATATTTTAGTTTGAAAATAAAACACGTTGTAAATGTAAAAAATAAACTGTTGCTGTTTGTATGTCAAAAAAGTTTTCACCATCCAGGAGATATGTTTTATAAGCTGCATTTAGATAATGAATTCAATATATTGTAATGTATTTTTCACATACTTTACATTTCTTATACTCCATGAACTTATCTTTTAAGATTTAACAAGCATAATTAGCCCTTCATGAAAATATCCTAGACTTGTAAACACATTTTGGAAGACATTGTTATTATTTCTTAAGAGTCCCTTATAAAGCACAGTTAACATATATTTAAACCTGTTTCTGATGTGTGAAACTGATGAGGAGATTAAATTTTACTGTGAAAACGTTCTATTAAAAAGAAAAAAAGTACCTCCAAGTTTTCACACATTGCATTTATTAAATGTCTTTCTGTTACTTTAAAGGGAAAAAATCCATTTGCATTTCCTTTTATTCCAAAAGCCCACAAAAAGATGAGGTAAGTTGGGTTTTGGACCATTGCAAGGCTTTTAACTAGAAAACATTAGTCTTCATGTGCCCTCATCCCCTCCAACTTATAGTTGCTTACCTTTCAAAAGAATGTAACCTTCACTAAGATGCCAGAATTGGTTTTATTAGAACTAATACTTCTCAAGAAAGTGAAACGTGCTTAGAAATTACTCATTTTTCTATTTTTATTAATTATAAGTTGAAAACTTTCTAACCAGCATTTGCTATATTATACATAACATATATTAATTTTTAAAGTATTAATCATCTTATCTGACAAAGATCATTAAAACATTTTCTAGTTGGAGATAGTTTACATCAAGTACTTAATATGTACCTGGGAATGGATGTACTATAAATATCTCATTTTATACATCAAGAAAGCTAAACAACATTACATAAATGAACG
Organism: Rattus rattus; assembly: GCF_011064425.1. Classification (NCBI taxonomy): domain Eukaryota; kingdom Metazoa; phylum Chordata; class Mammalia; order Rodentia; family Muridae; genus Rattus; species Rattus rattus. The sequence goes on along the minus strand of NC_046164.1, from coordinate 45,221,009 downwards.
GTTCAATTACTGAGGCCTAACTACTCAGTAGAAGGGATCAGACTGGAAATGATGACATGAGTGAGAATGTCTTGGTTTGTCATGACTTCTCAGCTATTATTATAATAGACAATAAAATAGAAGAACAAAGACTTTTGCAGTCCTTTGGACTAAATGCTAGGACTCTCTTTCATCTTATTAATGGTAGGAAATAAAACTGCAAATGCAGCCAAGTTGGTTTTCTGGCTTCCACATATAATTTTAACTGACAATGTAGCACATAGATCGTCTACAATTATACTTAACTACACTCTTAACTATTATAAGTAACAAAAACAACGACAAACTTCAATTTAATTTTTATCATTGTTTTCCAAGTCTTATTTCAGTTCCACATTGTAATGTACTGGTTTTGAATTCCATTTACCCTTACCTTCTCCTACTTCTTGTTTGATTAAAATCTTAATATCTGTATTATTATCTTCTCTCTGGTGATACAGTTAAGACTGCCAGTTGACTAGAGCATAGTGTAGTGATAGGAGCCTGATATAGCTGTCTCCTGAGAGGCTCAGCTGGAACATGACAAATAAAAAAGTGAATGCTACCAGCAAACCATTGAACTGACAACTGGGTCCCTGTTGGAGGAATTAGAGAAAGGATTGAAGGAGCTGAAGGGGCTTGCAACCCCATAAGAACAACAGTGCCAACCAACTAGAGCTCCCAGGGACTAAACCACTACCTAAAGAATACACAAGGACAGACCCAGGGATCAGTTACATATGTAGCAGAGGATGACCTCATTGGGTACCAATGGGAGGAAAAACCCTTGGCCCTTCCAAGGTTCAACCCCCAGTATGAGGGAATGTCAGGGCAGGCAGAGAGGCAGGAAGGAGGAATGGTTGGGGGGGGGCGGAACACCCTTATAGAAGAAGGGGTAGAGGGATGGGATAGGGAGTCCCCTATGGATGGGAAACCAACCTGGAATGGGAATAACATTTGAATTGCGAATAAAAAATATCCAATTTAAAAAAAAAAAAGGAGAGGAAAGAAAATGCATTTTCACATTTCTTGAAATCATTCTGGTGATTTCAATACATTTTTTTAGTAATCACATGTTTTTCTTTCCCTAGCTTGGGGAATTCCTTTCGATACTGAAACACATAGAAGTTGGGAGGAAGAATAATTAGTCATGTCAATGAATTTTATTCAACCCCACAAGGATAATTAAAGATGGGACATTCATACTCAACCTTTCATTTATTTACTTATTTTGGATTTTATAATCTTTTATAATCAGTGCATTTGTTGGAATATCTTCTCCCTCCAAACTCATAGACCATTTATTCTTATTATTTAAACACATTTAAATTTTTTGTTATAAAAATATTTAATATCTATTGAATAAATTTAATGTATTTTGTAAGACATACTGATCTTTCTGAAATGATCTTTCAAATTCTATTTTTTTTTTTTGGTTTTTTTTTTTTTCGGAGCTGGGGACCGAACCCAGGGCCTTGCGCTTCCTAGGCAAGTGCTCTACCACTGAGCTAAGTCCCCAACCCCTCAAATTCTGTTTTTTATTTTAAGATTTATTTTATTTTTAATTATATATATATATATATATATATATATATATGCGTGTCTATGTTGAGTTACCTGTATGACAGTGTGGCACCATAGAGTCTAGAAAAGGATGTAGGATTCATTGAAGTAAGAGCATGCTCAAATGGTTGACCCATTTCTTCTTCCCTCCTAACTCCTAGTACAGCTTTTTTTTTTTTTTCAGGCAAGAATATCCCTGTTCCTTAAGCACTTCTGCTGTGATTTATTTTTTTGGATATTTTCTTTATTTACATTTCAAATTATCCCCTTTCCTGGTCCCCTCTGGAAACCTCCTATCTATGAGGGTGCTCCCCCACTCAACCATCCAGTGCCTCCCACCTCCTTACCTGGGCATTCCCCTCCACTGGGATATGGAGTTTTCACAGGACCAAGGGCCTCTCTGCCCATTAATTGTCAGCACGCTTAACCTTTCTGTTGGAAAGAAAGTGATACTGTCTATCAACACTCTAGTACTGGACTTGGCTTCTGTTCTAGCAGTAGAGCAGCTGGAACTGAAACAAATTATTTCTCTCAAATGGATAGCAATTTTTATTCTAGGGGGCAGAGTCTTGACTACGTCATAACATGCATTACCAAAGACTATTGTAAAGTGAAATCTAAAAGAAAGAAAAATATTTCTACTCGAAATTCTGAAAATGTGGGGGACTTTTATTCCTCAATCCAAAAATCTTTCAGGCTAAATTATCTTGACTCTAATTGTTAATTTACACAGCAAACACATATGAATTTTCATATGTAATTTAAGTTTAAAATCTTAAGCATTTTGTTGTATAATAAGACCAATATCTTATCATTCACATGTCTTATCTATTATTTATAATTTTCTACTCTTACAATAGTGAATCTCAAAATTATTTGCCTTTTTTTCTAATAGATTAATGTATCTGCTTCCTTGTGTATTCCAAAGCTCCACCCATTTCCTTAATTCTTTAATACTCCTGGCAACTTTCAATCTCAGAGTGTTAAGTACCTATTTTTCTGAATATGTGAAATTCAAAGATTAAGAAAACCAGTGCTATGTCCTTTTCCAAGCATTTTCTCTACATGCATATTATGTACTTTGGTCATTTTTACAATCCCTCTTCCACTTAGCTCTTCCCTTGTTCCCTCCCAGGTTTCTCCTTCTTCATATTCATTCAGTTCCAGTGTCAAAATATTGAAGTGTTAAGTGCTGCTTAAACAAATACTCTCAGTTCTCTTCCTTTGAAGCCTAGAGTTGCATGTTTTCTTTTCTCATTACTTTGTAGTCTTTATGGTCACATTGCTCATTATATCTCATATCCTGTGAGTGCGAGGAGGTGTGCCAAATATCTGTTCTCTCTACAAACATTTCTTTGATTTCTAGTGTCAATGTATTTCTCTTTTCCACCTGGTCCAATACAAGTGGCCTTTTTGGAATGAAGGATGCTTTGCCTGTAGTATTTCATCTATCGTCATACTGAGTTACTGCTGTGGAATGTTATGGGAAGAAGAAACTCTACCATATTGTTTTCTGTCAAATCAACACAATCTAGAATCATTTTGGAAGAAGGAAACACATCTCTCCCTCCACACTTTACTGGCAAGCCAATGATACATTTCATAGATTGACTATTAACCTGAGAGTCAGTCTCACTTTATACAGTGCCACCCTGAGGGCAGGATCCCTAAGTGCTAAAGGAATAAGTAACAAATCTGTAGGAAGCATGCCTCCACGGCCATAACTTGAGTTTCTTCCTCAAGGTTCCTGCATGACTTATGTTCCTACTTTGATTAGCTCAGTGATGACAGTTGCTACAAGTATAAGGTGAAAGAAGCTTTTCATCTCTAAGATGATTTGACAAGGCATCTAATTACAGATGTAGAAACCATAATTTTGACAACAAACTAATGTTTTAAATTAAAAAGATTGGTTATTTGATAGAACAATTTAAATAGTTTAGAATCTCTCTTTTTTTTCTCCATCTTTATTAACTTGGGTATTTCTTATTTACATTTCAATTGTTATTCCCTTTCCCAGTTTCCTGGCCAACATCCCCCTAATCCCTCCCCCTTCCCTTCGATATGGGTGTTCCCCTCCCCATCCTCCCCCCATTACCTCCCTCCCCCGACAATCACACCCACTGGAGTTTCTGCCTTGGCAGGACCAAGGGCTTCCCCTTCTACTATTGCTCTTACTAGGCTATTCATTGCTACCTATGAGGTTGGAGCCCAGGTCTGTCCATGTCTTTGGGAAGTAGCTTAGTCCTGGAAGCACTGGTTGCTTGGCATTGTTGTCCATATGAGGTCTGGAGCCCCTTCAAGCTCTTCCAGTCTTTCTCTGATTCCTTCAACAGGGGTCCCGTTCTCAGTTCAGTGATTTGCTGCTGGCATTCGCCTATGTATTTACTGTATTCTGGCTGTGTTTCTCTGGAGAGATCTATATTTGGTTCCTGTCAGCCTGCACTTTTTGCTTCATCCATCTTATCTAGTTTGGTGGCTGTATATGTATGGACCACATGTGGGGCAGGCTTTGAATGGGTGTTCCTTCTGCCTCTGTTCTAAACTTTGCCTCCCTATTCCCTCCCAAGGGTATTCTTGTTCCCCTTTAAAGAAGGAGTGAAGCATTCACATTTTGGTCATCCTTCTTGAGTTTCATGTGTTCTGTGGATCTAAGGTTATTCAAGCATTTGGGCTAATATCCACTTATCAATGAGTGCAAACCATGTGTGTTTTTCTGTGGTTGGGTTACCTCACTCAGGATGATAATTTCCAGTTCCATCCATTTGCCTATGAATTTCATAAAGTCATTGTTTTTGATAGTTGAGTAGTATTCCATTGTGTAGATGTACCACATTCCTCTGTTGAAGGGCATCTGGGATCTTTCCAGCTTCTGGGTATTATAAATAAGGCTGCAATGAACATAGTGGAGCACGTGTCTTTGTTATATGTTGGGGCATCTTTTTGGTATATGCCCAAGAGAGGTATAGCTGGGTCCTCAGGTTGTTCAATGTCCAATTTTCTGAGGAACATACAGACTGATTTCCAGAATGGTTGTACCAGTCTGCACCAACAATGGAGGAGTGTTCCTCTTTCTCCACATCCTCGCCAGCATCTGCTATCACCTGAGTTTTTGATCTTAGCCATTTTTACTGGTGTGAGGTGGAATCTCAGGGTTGTTTTGATTTGCATTTCCCTCATGACTAAAGATGTTGAACATTTCTTTAGGTGTTTCTCAGCCATTCGGCATTCCTCAGCTGTGAATTCCTTGTTTAGCTCTGAACCCCGTTTTTTAATAGGGTTATTTGTCTCCCTGCAGCCTAACTTTGTGAGTTCTTTGTATATTTTGGATATAAGCCCTCTATCAGTTGTAAGATTTGTAAAGATATTTTCCCAATCTGTTGTACAATTGATATCACCTGAACCTGTACTTAATCCATTATCTTTTGTAGAATATAAAATATTCTTTGCCAAATAGAAAAAAAATATTGTAAAACAATGTACATAATTTTCTTTGAAACCATGGATTGATGAAATCAAGTACAGAGTACCAAAAATAAAACACAAGGAAAAATACATTTTATTAAAAGGTTTATCATTTAGCCAAGGGAACAAACATAATTAGAAGAAATACTTCATTTTGAGAAACAGTTTTAGGTTAGCAAGAATAAACTCTCTCTAGAATGTAAGTGATTTGATTCCTAGTAAATCTATAGATTATTTTCTTTGTCCCCAATCTAATGAATGTTCCATGTGATCTGGCTGTAGAAGGGAGACCATATCAACACTTCCCAAACAGTAGTATTTGTGTTTTAATTAAGCATACAGAATGTTGTGATCACTTTCCAGTGACGATTTTGATTTCTATAATCACCATTGACATGATTTTCAAATTCACATAGCACTCTATCCCTGTTTTGGTAATTCTTCATAGTGTTAAAATTCTGTGGTGGCCCAGTAACCCCAAGGAAGTAATGTTTTTCTCATCAACAGGTTGGACCCATCAAGTGTGAACTTCTCTGGCAGCTAGTCAATGCTGGTTGTTTGCTTTCTTTTAGTGACTTTTAAAAATCCAAATATTATCTTGTATTATGTATATATGCTTTAGATAAATTGATTAAAAAGTATTCTTTTATTTTTTAATTTATTAGAGTATTATTACTTAATGTGTTGCCTTTCATTCAGTTGCATTTGTCATCTTTTAAAATTCATGAAAGTAGACATTTATGGGACTCTGAATTATAAATGTTTTATGCTTTGAGACACTTGCTCATAAATTTATATACTGTTGAAGGAACTCAGCCTCATTTTCTTTCCTTCCTCCCATCATGCCTTCCTTCTTATCACAAATCTAGCTTCGTGTCTTTCTTTTTAGTTTTTTAAAAACATATTTTTACTTTCTCTCTTTCTCTTTCTCTACCTTTCTCCCTCCCTCCTTCCCTCCCTTTCTCCCTTCCTCCATCCCATTGTATATGTGTGTTCTGTGACATATAGGAATGTGTGTAGGGAAGAAGACAACATTCAGGAATAGATTTTCTCATTTCATCATGTAATTTGAATTCAGATCAATCCATCCTCTAACATGCAACTTTATCCACTGTTCTGTATAATTTTATGTCAATGTGACGTAGTTGGATTCATTTTGGAAGAATGAACCCAAAATGAGAAAATACCTCTGCTAGACTGGCTGGTGGGAAAAGTTGTGGTACATTTTCTTGACTAATGTGAGAGGACTGTGCTAGCTGTAGGCAGTGGTACTCCTAGGATTGTGATCATGGATGCTATAGAAAGTAGGCTGTGGAAATCCATAGATGGTAGTCAATGAGGTACCCCTTATTAGACTCTGCTTCAGTTTCTGCCTGCAGGATCTTGGTTTGAGTTCTTACCCTGACCACTGTGGATGAGAGACTGCATTTTGCAAATGGAAATACATTTCTTCTTCCTAAAATTTACTTTAGTCATAATGTTCTATCACAACTACAGAAAATGTAAATAAGTAGGTCACTGAGTCATCTTGCCAGGCTCTCTCCTACCAGACTCCTTCTGTATTGAGATAGGGTCTTCTTGCATAAACCTGTTTAACTTAGGATGTGGCATAAATAGCAGAAGTGAAATTTGATTTTATAAAAGTAATCATGATCTTGCTTCCTGGGTAGTGTGATGACAGTCATGTTTCCTGGATAGTGTTATGACAGTCATGTTTCCTGGGTAGTGTGATGACAGTCATGTGCCAGAACACAACCCTCTTCATGTTTAGTGATAAAGACACATGGAAACAAGGTGAGATTTCTTTTTATTATTGCCACTTTTTTAAGCATATCAAATTAAGTATCTTTGATATCTCTCAAATATCACACTGCAGTTTTCAATGCTAATTTTTATAGATTGTATCATAATTGTGAAGAATAATAAAAATAAAAATGTGAAGAATGATGACTCATCATAACAGTGATAGGAACATGCTTGATCAGCTTGGCGTTCCAGGTGTCACAATGTACACTACTGATTTCATTAAATGTCTTATGCTTAAATGTAGTGTTTAAACAAATATTTTAGCTGAACAATATCTTGTTTATAAAAATATTAACACCGAGAAACAAAGCAAACAATATTCAGATTTATTTCTAGAGGGCTACAAAAGAAATTGAGATAGTTCACTTTCCTAAGTGAAGAGCGGGCTCACCAGTGATGCAAATTCTCCCCTCCCTTTGGTGTTTTGGCTTATAAATCTTGATCCATTTTTTCCCACGTTAATCTACAAAGGGAGTAGGCTGTCATAGTCCTTCTCCTGGAAAGAGTGTAGGTTTTCTGAGAGGGGATTCTTACCCACATTTAAATGTGTTACCAAGAGAATGAATCTGTAGAAAGTTGTACTGTCCATATGTTAAATTAATTAGGAAAACTGGCAACAGTGTCTAGTTCCAACTCCTTAGCGACAAAATCTATGATACATTGAGCTCAGGAACTTATTTGAGAGCCTTGTTTCGGGGAGATAACTTTCCTTATATAATCAACATGGCTTTCTTTATAATGGACCTACAAGACCTCATTATTTCCAGTGTTCTCAAGATGTGAACCCTCAGACAACCAGACATATCCACTGCTCTTCAGAATTATTTCAGAAATCTTTGTTTAAATAGAGATATTTTCAGTACTTTTATTGAGTATGTCATGATTTAATGAAAATCAAATTAACATTTGAATATCAATGTCAATTAAATACTCAATTCAAGTTTAGTACTGATAATAAATGCATCTGTACAAAATAGAAAGATTAGGGTCTTCTAATAGCAAGATTAATATAATGGAAAATGTATTTTGCAATAATGACAGAAAGCAAAAGCATAAAAGATTAAGAGTGATGTCTTGGGGAAAATAATTGTGCCTAATTTAAATTGTTTTATTCATACAGAGTCATGTATATTACATTCTTGTGCTCTACATCATGAGTGTAGATCATACTTAGAAATTATTTAGCACTAGTGATGAACATGTTCAAACTTTTAAGAAATTTTTTTTATAATTTTGACAAAAATACATCATAATTTATCCATCAATTTCACTAAAAATTAAATGAATTTCTAGGCTCAATTATCTCAGCCTCAAAGAAGTGTTGTGACATATTCTATCATATGTAAAAACTCTCCAAGAGATGGCTGTTGAAGCTGACATTGTCTGTATAAATAAAGCCTCTTCTACTCTTCCACTCATGATAAGTACATGTTAATACTAACTCAGGGTAGATTGTCATACTTGTCAGCTGGTATGACAACTTGTGTGTCATCCCATAAAGGTGCTTAATTAATTATAGATTTATATTAGAATACTTCACAAAATACTATCATTCTTTAACATGGAATATCTGTTTTTAATATTCTAGTTCAAGGTTAATAATTTATTTTGTCTAGAATTGCCATATTTTGCAAGAATATTTTATAATTTTTTATTAAAACTCATACATATTGACAGCAGTCACCTTTAGTTTATTGTTCATATAAAGCTCTTTTAAATAGTGCAAGTGGTATGCATAATTTTCTTGGCTTATAAGAAAATAATATCAGTTTTTATCAGTTTATAAACAGCATTCAAATATTTCCCTATGAAGTATTTTTAGCTACTACAGTTTATCTTTCTTCACCTGCAAGGTTATTAGCAACTCATTTGGCATAATAGTGCCATCACTGCATTATTCACACATTGCCCTAACAGTTGAAAGAGTCAGGCTAGCCACAAAACAAATGTATGTAAATGCTCAATAGCATTCTAAACTGGAAAACATGGCACATTTCCTGCCTTTGATTTACTAAGTTCTATTATGATAACTGTTTTAGGGACAGTTGTGATTGTTCTGCCAGTCAAATGTTTGATGAACAAGTATAAGAATATGAATTATATATTATGAATATAATCAAGTACAGAAAGGTGGGCCTGAGATCCCAGCACCAGAGAGGTAAGGACAGGATGATAGGGGATGGAGCTGGGTGGTCAGCCAAGCCAGCAAAATCAACAAGCTCCATAATTTGTCTCAAAAATAATCTGGAGCAAAATTATGGAAGACCTCAACATTGCCCCCTCCAAAATTATTTGAAGTGGAAGTTCTTGTGGCATGAAACATTAGCACAGTTGAAAGGAAAGTAAGAATGTATGTAGCAAGGAATGAGTACAAAAACAGAGGGAAAATTTAATATCTGCATAAAGTGTACAAAGAAGGGACACAGTATGTGAGGGATACATACATTAATGGGCTTGCTAGTTTTAGTTTAATTAGATTAGAATTGTCTTTTTACAACATAATATGTTTATTGATTATTTGAGAATTTCAGACAATGCTCCTTGATCACATTTGCTTCCCATTCCTCCAAGCCTACCCTCTTATGCTTATACCTCCCTGCCCCCATAAAAAAAGAAAAGGAAAAGAAAAATATATCAAGTTCTATTTGTTTTACCCAAATACTCATTGGATCATGATCAAATATTCAATGGTCAGACCCTTAAAGTCAAATGAGTCCTTCCCCACCCTCCTGGCAGAAGACATGAACTCTAGGGAGTTCTTCAGCATCTTTATCATAATTGCTAAGGACTTTCACCAATGGCTTCCTGTCTAGACTCTTTTGAGGTCAGGAGGCAGAACAGAGTATCACAAAAGCATTCCATGTCATTCATGCTCAGTTATGACTCAGCAATCACTTATACTATTGCAAAATAAACTTTCTTGCTCATAACACCCAGAGGCAGCATGATCATGAACTTCCAAGTGGCATCTGGTGGCAGCTAAGAGCACAGGCATCAAGAGAGTTTCTGACAGCAGACCACATACAAACATGTTCCCCAATGTCAACATGTTTGACAGCCATCAACATGGCCTCAGGCAAGAACACTGAGTGTGGCAGTCTTTCAAGGAGGCCTAGTTCAATAAAGGAATTATTCTCTATCTCCAACACATTGCTGTTGCTCAGAACCAGGATGATTTTATGGTCGGGCAGTCGGTTCAGGGGCAGAGCTAGAGTGAGTTCCAGGATTCTGCACACCATTTGACTTGCCCTATTTGCTTATAAATGATTCCTCTGTTTATTGTAGCCAAATTCCCACATCTGTCACTGCCAGTTCTCCCTCTCTTCTCTACATGTGTGTTGCTCTGTCCTCATCCTGCCATCTTCCCCACCTCTCCATTTCACATTCATTCATCAAAGTGGTATTTGCAAACTGCTGGGTGTCACTGCTGTGTGGCACTATTAACTGTTGGCTTTGTTGGAGTTGTTTTGGCCTTGTTGGAGGAAGCAAATTACTATGGGGTTGGGCTTTGAGGTCTTCTATGCTCATGCTGCATCCAGTGGGACACACAGTTTCCTTATGCTGCTTGTAAATCATTTCTTTTTCCCTACCATGTCTGCCTGCAAGCTGCCATGTTTCCAACTATGATGATAATGGACTAAACCTCTGAAACTAAGTCAGCCCCAATTAAACGTTTTTATTCATAAGAGTTGCTGTTGTCACAGTGTTTGTTCACAGTAATAAAATCCTAAGACCAATTCAAATACTTATTACAATGAGAAATTGGTCTGGCTCAAGGTTTCTGCTTTCTAAAGTACCATAAATAGTGAACTCTTACTGAGATTTCTTTCAGATATTCTATTGTTGTCCAGAATAAGGTTGGTCTTTTGGCTGGGCAATGTTTCTCACAGTAGCAACATTCTCCTCCTCCTAGTTGAGTGGCAACTCCATGCCTTATCTAAAACTCCCAGTGGATCTAAACCAGTACTAATTACCTGTGACATTCCTTAGTCTATGTTGGCCACTCCCATACCTGTTGTCTCCCAATCTCCTATCTCCAGTTTCCCTTCTTTCCATCCTTCTTAAAGTCCTGTTCTGCCATCTTATTTTTTTCAATTTCATGAGACCACATATTAGAAGCAACTTCACATTTTATCTGCCCTTTGAAAGTTGATCTGCTGATGTTACATGTTTTGAAGACTAATTCTCTGCTCTCATGTGTCCCCTCAGAGCATCCTTGGGCATCTCAGGCTCCTCAGACCTGCCCTGCTTGGTTCCCTGAGTGTTTGTAGTTTCTACTAGATTTATTGATCCTGTTTACTAGAATTGTTTTTAATTGTTTAGGTTTATTTTATCTTACGTGTAGTAATGCTATGTCTGTCTGAATGTATGTGCCATATGCATGCACTGTGGCCAAAGATGTCAGAAGGTATCAGATCTTCTGGATCTCTACTTACAATGGTTGGGAGTGAATATGTGGGTTCTTGCAAGCATACCCAAGTCCTCTAGAAGAGCAACAACTCTTTCTCACCACTAAGTCATCTCCATAGCCACTTGGAGTTTTCATGAGCATATGTTTACCTCACCTATAATTAAGCTCATACATGTTTAGCTAACCTAGGAGAAAACATTTAAATATTTTTAAACAGAAACAAAGAAACCATCATGGAGAAAGTTCTTCAATGCTTATTTTTATTATTTTTTATCTCTTGTACATTAGTATGTTCCCTGCATATATGTCTCTGTGAGGGTGCTGAAACTCATAGAACTGGAGTTATAGGCAGATATGAGCTGACATATGAATGCTTAGAATTGAACCCTGGTCCTCTGGAATAGCCACCAGTGCTCTCAACTGCTGAGCCACCTCTCCATGCCAGTGGAGATCCGAGAAAAGATGGTGAGGACACATAAATCTGGGTAAAGTTCACAAAAACCTATGCTTTCTCAGGGAAATAAATCACTTCAGACGCAGGCATGAAATTAAACCAGGGCTAGAGGGAGTTCTATTCATTTGTATATTTCATTGTTTAGTTTAGCAACAGAGGAAATGTATTTCATTGGCCTTTCCTTGCAGAACTCATGCATTTAAATTCCTCATCATCTTACTGGGACTGATTTTAGTGTGGAAGTTATTTGCAGATGAATTTACAAGGCAGTGTGCACTAAACTATCTTTTAATCTTCAAGATTGTGTATCATAGTAGTGATGAAAGTGAGACCAGAGTACTGAAAACTGAAAAAAAAATACATGTAATATAAATGTCTTCAAAATGTTACTAGTCAATAAAATTACACTTAGAACTGTATGACAGTTTGTAAAGTCCTGAGAAATAAAGCTTACTTTTTCATTTGGCTGATTTCATCAATGAACAGTATGATGAAGTTGCTAACATTTCTAAATCCATTATCTTCTCCAAAGTCGATGAGGAAAAGCTTCCAGCATTATTGACAAGTAGCTTTGGCTTCATTCCATCTTGCGCTATTTAAAATATCTTTATACAAATTGACAAATGTAGTATATGATATTTTGGAAGTTTAACCCAATAAGAGATCATTGCCAACAGAATATATGTTCTCAACCCAAATTACAATGTTTTATGAAAAAACTGTGATGGATTTTATACTATTGAAGTATATTGAAATATAAAAATCATTTCTAGAACTGGATCTTAAGGATGATTTCTTCCTACTAAAACTCTCTGTACTCTTGCCACTGCACAGTCTTGACACAGTGACTTGCAGTCAGTCATGCAGTTGAGAGGGCTAGTCTAAGGCAACATAATACATCAACCAGGGACTCAATTCATCATGGGGTAGAGAGCCATACCACAGGCATAAACGACAACCTGACAACTGCTCCCTTTGCTCCTGACAACTTTGCTCCTGCTCCTTGCCTGTCACTAGTTTCTATATTCCCTTGTTTCTTAACTCCCTGTGTAATATTCTCTTTCCTATGAGAAATAAATAGGACAAAATCTTCTCTGGAACCATAGTGGAAGAGGCAACTTATCCACTCTGTTATATTTTCTTTCTTTCATGAACGTCACTGTTACAGATTCAGAACTTTTTGCCAATTTATTCACAGAGCAAAACCAACATAGAGCAGAGCTAAGCCATTACCTTAAAGATAATGAGAAATAAGCATTTTTCACTTTAAGCCAACTACTGAAGTTGGTAGCTGCAACATATTGTTGCCAATTTGGTTAATTCAATAGAATTAACCGAATGTACAGTTGATATCATGACATTCATCTACTTAACAGTTTGTTTGATATTACTGGAGTAAAATGAGGAGTAGAACATTTTACTGATTCTTGAATAGTACCTATAACAAAATTATATACTATAGAATGCAAAATCTGTCTCATTTTGTTCATATGTATAAATATTATATGTTTTAAATTTTCAATGTAGGGGAAAAAATAGATAAATTAATTCTGTCCAATTGAAAAATTGCCAGGTAGATTAACTAAGTAAGAAAGGAAATGTAAAAAGGAAAACTGAGAGTTAAAGATTTACAGCCATGAATTTCTACTTTTTATTAGAAAGTTTGAAAAAAGTTACTAAAAAGGGACATGTCAGAAAAAAAGAATGATGAAATACGATAGTTAAGGAGGATGATAAAGCTGGAAATGATGAGAAGTGCTTCCTGTAGTAAAAATATTAAGAGATTAGGACAGAAGACAGCACAGGACATACTGATAAAGACATCACTGAACAATAATATTCACTGTCAAAAATGAAAATAAGTACAACTCAAAAAAAAAAATGGGAGCCTTATCAGGAGAAGAAAATAAAATCTGAATATTTACATTTGCATATAAACCAGGATTACCAGTAAGATAAAAGGATAAGCCCACCAAATAAAAGCATTTTTTTTTTTTACCATTTTGTCAGGTATAATGTTTTAGTATTCATTCATTTGGCATAGTCACTGATTGTGTGTTATAATATATTTTATTCTCACCTAATATACCCTCTTTTCACTCCTCCCACAAATTCCTACTAGATCCTCCACACCTCTACTCACATTCATTTCCTTTCTGACTTCAAGTAGAAAACAGATTTCTTTTTTTCTTAATTTAAATAATTTTCATTGGATATTTTACTTATTTACATTTCTTTTATGAAATTTTTATTGGATATTTTTATTTACATTTCAAATATTGTCCTCTTTCCCAGTTTGTTGGGTCTTTGTGTGGTTTTGGTATAAGGGTAATTGTGGATTCATAGAAGGAATTTTGTAGTGCTCCATCTGTTTCTATTTTGTGGAATAGTTTGGAAGTATCAGTATGAGCTTTTCTGTAAAGGTCTGATGGAATTCTGCACTAAACCCATCTAGACCTAGGCTCTTTTTGGTTGGGAGACTTTTAATAACTGCTTCTATTTCTTTAGGTGTTATGGGGTTTAGATGGTTTATTTGTTCCTGATTTAACTTTGGTATGTGTTATCTGTCCAGAAAATTGTCTACTTCCTCCAGATTTTCCAGTTTTGTTGAATATAGGCTTTTGTAGTAGGATCTGATGATTTTTTTTTTAATTTCTTCAGATTCTGATGGTATGCCTCCCTTTTCATTTCTGATTTTGTTAATTTGGACACACTCTCTGTGACCTCTGGTTAGTCTGGCTAAGGGTTTATCCATCTTGTTGATCTTCTCAAAGAACCAGCTTTTGGTTCTGTTGATTCTTTTTATAGTCCCTTTTGTTTCTACTTGGTTGATTTCAGCTGTGAGTTTGATTATTTCCTGCCTTCTACTCCTCCTGAGTGTATTTGCTTCTTTTTGTTCTAGAGCTTTAAGGTGTGCTGTCAAGCTGCTGATATATGCTCTCTCCTGTTTCTTTCTGTAGGCACTCAGAGCTATGAGTTTTCCTCTTAGCACAGCTTTCATTGTGTCCCATGAGTTTGGGTATGTTGTAACTTCATTTTCATTAAATTCTAAGAAGGCTTTAATTTCTTTCTTTATTTCTTCCTTGACCAGGTTATCATTGAGTAGAGCATTATTTAACTTCCATGTATGGGGTTGGGGATTTAGCTCAGTGGTAGAGCTCTTTCCTAGCAAGTGCAAGGCCCTGGGTTCAGTCCTCTGTTGCTTCTGTATCCAACCCGCAGAAAAGAGCGATGGCACAGCATTCTTTTCAAAGCAGTTTATTCAGGAACCTTACAGCATGCAAGCAGGAATCTTTCTTTTCTTTTCTTCTCTCTCCTTCCAGCCCCCAAGCACACTCCCTTATATCCTCCCTCAACTCTGCCTCGTCAGTCCAGTCTGCGTAATCTCAGTTCATATGTCCATGTCACATAGCCTGATCTTGTGTCATGGTGCGCCTGTGCAGCTCTCACAATGGACTTGGCTAGTTTCGGGTGTGTGAGGAAGTCAGGTGCTAGTCATGAGACTTAGCTGGAGTGCCAGGCGCCATCTTGGGACTGCCACCACACCCGCTCCCCACATCTCCCCCTTCTTTATGTTTTTGGCAGAGAGAATGCCTATCTTAGGTTGCCCCCTATAGCAATGCTCCTTACCCATCATCGGGAGACAAACAGCTTAGGTTTGATCCCTGTCTTAGGTTGGTAACACCCTCAGGGAGTCTTACCCATCATTGACTACTTATCTAGCATGCCAAGCCACACTTGAGGAGACTGTCCCGTCTCCATCGCTGCAAAAGCCTGTATCATGAAGGCTTGAGTTCTGTGCTGACAAAACTGTATACAGCACATGCACCAAAAGGCCAGGACGCTAATAAGAATCAGGCATAGGGCAAGTCCAGCAAGTCCAGCCCATTCTTTCAGCCATGAGGCAGCGGCAGCAATCCAATTGGCCAGTCCTCCAGCTAAGGATACGTCCACTGGGGTGGAGTTGATATGGATGATGGATTGTCAATTCCTGAACTAGTCCATCAAAATATTGAGACCAATTTCCTGTAAGATACTGAGATATATTATGGGATAAGTGAGCAGCATGACTGACATTCACAAATGGTATGGAGGTGACACACAGTCCTGAATATTTCCACTCACACCCCAATTGCATCATAACATCTGCCTGTTCCTGGAGCAAATTGACTCTTCGATACAGCAGCAAAATTCCCGCTTTCAACTGACTATTAATATTACCCTGAACAGGCGGCGCAGATCTTCCTGGTTGCTGCCACCGAGGAGAGCCCGTGGGCAGCACCCCACGAGCAAACTTGAGCCTCGGGACCACAGGTAAGACCAACTTTTCTGCTGCAAGTGACCTGCCTGGTGAACTCAAGGCACAGGTCCACAGGAACAGCTGAAGACCTGTAGAGAGGAAAAACTACACGCCCGAAAGCAGAACACTCTGTCCCCATAACTGACTGAAAGAGAGGAAAACAGGTCTACAGCACTCCTGACACACAGGCCTATAGGACAGTTTAGCCACTGTCAGAAATAGCAGAACAAAGTAACACTAGAGATAATCTGATGGCGAGAGGCAAGCACAGGAACCCAAGCAACAGAAACCAAGACTACATGGCACCATCGGAGCCCAATTCTCCCATCAAAACAAACATGGAATATCCAAACACACCAGAAAAGCAAGATCTAGTTTCAAAATCATATTTGACCATGATGCTGGAGGACTTCAAGAAAGACGTGAAGAACTCCCTTAGAGAACAAGTAGAAGCCTACAGAGAGGAATCGCAAAAATGCCTGAAAGAATTCCAGGAAAACATAAATAAACAAGTAGAAGCCCATAGAGAGGAGACACAAAAATCCCTGAAAGAATTCCAGGAAAACACAATCAAACAGTTGAAGGAATTAAAAATGGAAATAGAAGCAATCAAAAAAGAACACATGGAAACAACCCTGGATATAGAAAACCAAAAGAAGAGACAAGGAGCTGTAGATACAAGCTTCACCAACAGAATACAAGAGATGGAAGAGAGAATCTCAGGAGCAGAAGATTCCATAGAAATCATTGACACAACTGTCAAAGATAATGTAAAGCAGAAAAAGCTACTGGTCCAAAACATACAGGAAATCCAGGACTCAATGAGAAGATCAAACCTAAGGATAATAGGTATAGAAGAGAGTGAAGACTCCCAGCTCAAAGGACTAGTAAATATCTTCAACAAAATCATAGAAGAAAACTTCCCTAACCTAAAAAAAGAGATACCCATAGGCATACAAGAAGCCTACAGAACTCCAAATAGATTGGACCAGAAAAGAAACACCTCCCATCACATAATAGTCAAAACACCAAACGCACAAAATAAAGAAAGAATATTAAAAGCAGTAAGGGAAAAAGGTCAAGTAACATATAAAGGCAGATCTATCAGAATCACACCAGACTTTTCGCCAGAAACTATGAAGGCCAGAAGATCCTGGACTGATGTCATACAGACCCTAAGAGAACACAAATGCCAGCCCAGGCTACTGTATCCTGCAAAACTCTCAATCAACATAGATGGAGAAACCAAGATATTCCATGACAAAACCAAATTTACACAATATCTTTCTACAAATCCAGCACTACAAAGGATAATAAATGGTAAAGCCCAACATAAGGAGGCAAGCTATACCCAAGAAGAGGCAAGAAACTAATCGTCTTGGCAACAAAACAAAGAGAAGAAAAGCACACAAACATAACACATCCAAATATGAATATAACAGGAAGCAATAATCACTATTCCTTAATATCTCTCAACATCAACGGCCTCAACTCCCCAATAAAAAGACATAGATTAACAAACTGGATACGCAACGAGGACCCTGCATTCTGCTGCCTACAGGAAACACACCTCAGAGACAAAGACAGACACTACCTCAGAGTGAAAGGCTGGAAAACAACTTTCCAAGCAAATGGTAGGAAGAAGCAAGCTGGAGTAGCCATTCTAATATCAAATAAAGTCAATTTTCAACTAAAAGTCATCAAAAAAGATAAGGAAGGACACTTTATATTCATCAAAGGAAAAATCCACCAAGATGAACTCTCAATCCTAAATATCTATGCCCCAAATAAAAGGGCACCTACATACGTAAAAGAAACCTTACTAAAGCTCAAAACACACATTGCACCTCACACAATAATAGTCAGAGATTTCAACACCCCACTCTCATCAATGGACAGATCATGGAAACAGAAATTAAACAGAGACGTAGACAGACTAAGAGAAGTCATGAGCCAAATGGACTTAACCGATATTTATAGAACGTTCTACCCTAATGTAAAAGGATATACCTTCTTCTCAGCTCCTCATGGTACTTTCTCCAAAATTGACCATATAATTGGTCAAAAAACGGGCCTCAAGGGGCTGGGGATTTAGCTCAGCGGTAGAGCGCTTACCTAGGAAGCACAACGCCTGGGTTCGTCCCCAGCTGCGAAAAAAAGAACCAAAAAAAAAAAAAAAAAAAAAAAAAAAAAAAACGGGCCTCAACAGGTACAGAAAGATAGAAATAATCCAATGCGTGCTATCGGACCACCACGGCCTAAAGCTGGACTTCAATAACAATGAGGGAAGAATGCCCACATATACGTGGAAATTGAACAATGCTCTACTCAATGATAACCTGGTCAAGGAAGAAATAAAGAAAGAAATTAAAAACTTTTTAGAATTTAATAAAAATGAAGGTGCAACATACCCAAACTCATGGGACACAATGAAAGCTGTGCTAAGAGGAAAACTCATAGCGCTGAGTGCCTGCAGAAAGAAACAGGAAAGAGCATATGTCAGCAGCTTGACAGCACACCTAAAAGCTCTAGAACAAAAAGAAGCAAATACACCCAGGAGGAGTAGAAGGCAGGAAATAATCAAACTCAGAGCTGAAATCAACCGAGAAGAAACAAAAAGGACCATAGAAAGAATCAACAGAACCAAAAGTTGGTTCTTAGAGAAAATCAACAAGAGAGATAAACCCTTAGCCAGACTAACGAGAGGACACAGAGAGTGTGTCCATATTAACAAAATCAGAAATGAAAAGGGAGACATAACTACAGATTCAGAGTAAATTCAAAAAATCATCAGATCTTACTATAAAAGCCTATATTCAACAAAACTTGAAAATCTGCAGGAAATGGACAATTTCCTAGACAGATACCAGGTACTGAAGTTAAATCAGGAACAGATAAACCAGTTAACCAACCCCATAACTCCTAAGGAAATAGAAGCAGTCATTAAAGGTCTCCCAACCAAAAAGAGCCCAGGTCCAGACGGGTTTAGTGCAGAATTCTATCAGACCTTCATAGAAGACCTCATACCAATATTATCCAAACTATTCCACAAAATTGAAACAGATGGAGCACTACCGAACTCCTTCTATGAAGCCACAATTACTCTTATACCTAAACCACACAAAGACCCAACAAAGAAAGAGAACTTCAGACCAATTTCCCTTATGAACATCGACGCAAAAATACTCAACAAAATTCTGGCCAACCGAATCCAAGAGCACATCAAAACAATCATCCACCATGATCAAGTAGGCTTCATCCCAGGCATGCAGGGATGGTTTAATATACGGAAAACCATCAACGTGATCCATTATATAAACAAACTGAAAGAACAAAACCACATGATCATTTCATTAGATGCTGAGAAAGCATTTGTCAAAATTCAACACCCCTTCATGATAAAAGTCCTGGAAAGAATAGGAATTCAAGGCCCATACCTAAACATAGTAAAAGCCATATACAGCAAACCAGTGGCTAACATTAAACTAAATGAGAGAAACTTGAAGCAATCCCACTAAAATCAGGGACTAGACAAGGCTGCCCACTCTCTCCCTACTTATTCAATATAGTTCTTGAAGTTCTAGCCAGAGCAATAAGAAAACAAAAGGAGGTCAAGGGGATACAGATCGGAAAAGAAGAAGTCAAAATATCACTATTTGCAGATGATATGATAGTATATTTAAGTGATCCCAAAAGTTCCACCAGAGCACTACTAAAGCTGATAAACAACTTCAGCAAAGTGGCTGGGTATAAAATTAACTCAAATAAATCAGTAGCCTTCTTCTACACAAAAGAGAAACAAGCCGAGAAAGAAATTAGGGAAACGACACCCTTCATAATAGACCCAAATAATATAAAGTACCTCGGTGTGACTTTAACCAAGCAAGTAAAAGATTTGTACAACATGAACTTCAAGACTCTGAAGAAAGAAATTGAAGAAGACCTCAGAAGATGGAAAGATCTCCCATGCTCATGGATTGGCAGGATTAATATAGTAAAAATGGCCATTTTACCAAAAGCGATCTACAGATTCAATGCAATCCCCATCAAAATACCAACCCAATTCTTCAAAAAGTTAGAAAGAACAATTTGCAAATTCATCTGAATAAAAAAACCCAGGATAGCTAAAACTATCCTCAACAATAAAAAGGACTTCAGGGGAATCACTATCCCTGAACTCAAGCAGTATTACAGAGCAATAGTGATAAAAACTGCATGGTATTGGTACAGAGACAGACAGATAGACCAATGGAATAGAATTGAAGACCCAGAAATGAACCCACACACCTATGGTCACTTGATTTTTGACAAAGGAGCCAAATCCATCCAATGGAAAAAAGATAGCATTTTCAGCAAATGGTGCTGGTTCAACTGGAGGTCAACATGTAGAAGAATGCAGATCGATCCATGCTTATCACCCTGTACAAAGCTTAAGTCCAAGTGGATCAAGGACCTCCACATCAAACCAGACACACTCAAACTAATAGAAGAAAAACTAGGGAAGCATCTGGAACACATGGGAACTGGAAAAAATTTCCTGAACAAAACACCAATGGCTTATGCTCTAAGATCAAGAATCGACAAATGGGATCTCATAAAACTGCAAAGCTTCTGTAAGGCAAAGGACACTGTGGTTAGGACAAAACGGCAACCAACAGATTGGGAAAAGATCTTTACCAATCCTACAACAGATAGAGGCCTTATATCCAAAATATACAAAGAACTCAAAAAGTTAGACCGCAGGGAGACAAATAACCCTATTAAAAAATGGGGTTCAGAGCTAAACAAAGAATTCACAGCTGAGGAATGCCGAATGGCTGAGAAACACCTAAAGAAATGTTCAACATCTTTAGTCATCAGGGAAATGCAAATCAAAACAACCCTGAGATTTCACCTCACACCAGTGAGAATGGCTAAGATCAAAAACTCAGGTGACAGCAAATGCTGGCGAGGATGTGGAGAAAGAGGAACACTCTTCCATTGTTGGTGGGGTTGCATACTGGTACAACCATTCTGGAAATCAGTCTGGAGGTTCCTCAGAAAATTGGACATTGAACTGCCTGAGGATCCAGCTATACCTCTTTGGGCATATACCCAAAAGATACCCCAACATATAAAAAGACACGTGCTCCACTATGTTCATCGCAGCCTTATTTATAATAGCCAGAAGCTGGAAAGAACCCAGATGCCCTTCAACAGAGGAATGGATACAGAAAATGTGGTACATCTACACAATGGAATATTACTCAGCTATCAAAAAACAACGACTTTATGAAATTCGTAGGCAAATGGTTGGAACTGGAAAATAATCATCCTGAGTGAGCTAACCCAATCACAGAAAGACATACATGGTATGCACTCATTGATAAGTGGCTATTAGACCAAATGCTGGAATTATCCTAGATGTATAGAACACATGAAACTCAAGACGGATGATCAAAATGTAAATGCTTCACTCCTTCTTTAAAAGGGGAACAAGAATACCCTTGGCAGGGAAGAGAGAGGCAAAGATTAAAACAGAGACTGAAGGAACACCCATTCAGAGCCTGCCCCACATGTGGCCCATACATATACAGCCACCCAATTAGACAAGATGGATGAAGCAAAGAAGTGCAGACCGACAGGAGCCGGATGTAGATCGATCCTGAGAGACACAGCCAGAATACAGCAAATACAGAGGCGAATGCCAGCAGCAAACCACCGAACTGAGAATAGGACCCCCGTTGAAGGAATCAGAGAAAGAACTGGAAGAGCTTGAAGAGGCTCGAGACCCCATATGTACAACAATGCCAAGCAACCAGAGCTTCCAGGGCCTAAGCCACTACCTAAAGACTATACATGGAGGACCCTGGACTCTGACCTCATAGGTAGCAATGAATATCCTAGTAAGAGCACCAGTGGAAGGGGAAGCCCTGGGTCCTGCTAAGACTGAACCCCCAGTGAACTAGACTGTCGGGGGAGGGCGCAATGGGGGCTGGTGGGGAGGGGAACACCCATAAGGAAGGGGGGGAGGAAGGGGATGTTTGCCCGAAACCGGAAAGGGAATAACACTAAATGTATATAAGAAATACTCAAGTTAATAAAAAAATAAATAAATAAATAAAGTATACAGTGGGGGAAAAAAAATTACCCTGAACATCCAAAGCTTCTGCAACACCTGTGGATAAATTATTTACAGCTGCCGCAGTCTGTACTATGGAGGTAAGGGATATGGCCGCAGCAATGGCTGCGGTGGCAGAAATTGCTATAGCAGTAACAATGGCTGCAGTAATGCCAAAATCCCTTTTTGGCCTAAACAAAGTCATAGCAGATGGAGCCTGAACAGGCCAGGGTACAAAGCGAGGCATCCTAGTCACAACAGCCAAAGAATATGCAGATGCATTCCAACACATGCTATAATAACAATTACCATTACTACAATTTAAAATCTTATCATCATAACTACCATTACAAATAATAAACACAAAAGGAGGCCACATACAGACAGGCATAGCCTTAAATGTAACATTTTGCCCTCCCGCACATTGAGATACAGAGGTCTCAAACCCTATAGATCCATTCCAATGAAAGCTTGCATTACCCCAACCCCCTCCCATCAGCATACTCAGAGTGGAAAGATCTGTGCAACTGCCGTTCACCCCACACAACAACCACACAGCAAAAGGATTACTAGCTACTGCCTGAGCTGGATTTTGATAAGTCCAATTATATCCTAAAAATGAGCTATTATGGCCTGTGCTAATATAAGGAGAAAAGGTAAAATAATTATCTACAGCCCAAGCCACCTTTCTCGCCTGACACCCAGTCCAAGGTGGAAGGGAATCACAGGTACCCTTGCAAAAGGGAGCCCATCTAGGTTGAGAAGGTATGCTAGCATTGCCTTTGGACATCATGGACTCCTTGAGTCCATGTGGCATTAGCTCTGGTAATAATATTAATTGGCATATCAAACCATGCTGCTGACTGATTATACAATTGAATGCAATCGCTATTCTGAGAAATATTAGAGATCATCTGAAAGCATAGCAATCCTTTTAACTAAAGCCACATCAAATCATTTATAGGTGCTATATCCTCATCCCAGGATAGGAAGGGTAGCTTTAGCGAACCATTAGAGGGAAAAAATTGGGGGAACAGTTGCGCCAAATGCGTCAGCAGAAGGGGCTTGGGAAACACGGATAAAAGCCCCCAGCGTAGGTCTTCAGCCATCACCGTAGGAAGCAGCAGCAACACTAGGAACATCCATAATATCCTCCTTCCATTCATCTTGGACCACTCTGGTCAGCCTCTCCGGGACCCACAGCTGCTGCCGATGATCCTGGGGAAACACACAAACAGATCCTCTCACCCAAGCCAACACTGGATCAGGGCCCTGTCAAGTACCAGTTAGAACGTCCTTCCACATGACCATGCCTTTTGAAGAAGCATCAGGTGGCTGCTACTCTCGGCTGTGACCGGCCCATGTTTGTCCTCATTCAAAAAATTCAAGGTAAAAAGGGCAATGGCTAATCTTTCCCTAGGGGTGGAGCCAGCAGAGGCAATTCCCCTCTTTTGTTTAATTAAGTATTCCGTTAGGGTGCGATGGGCTCGTTCAATAATATCCTGTCCCTGAGGGTTGTAGGGCAATCCATGAGTCAATCAAACACCCATCATTTTACAAAAGGACACAAAAGAAGCAAAAGTATAGGCTGGCCCATTATCAGGTTTCAATTCTTTAGGCTGCCCCCAGGCACCCCAAGCTTCAAAGCAATGTGCAATCAAGTGATGTGCCTTCTCTCCTGTATGTAGAGAGGCAAAAACAACTCCTTAGGTTAGATTTCTCATTGTGTCCTGGATTTCCTGGATGTTTTGAGCTAGGAGCTTTTTGCATTTTACATTATCTTTGATAGTTGTTTCAAGGTTTTCTATGGTATCTTCTACTCCTGAGATTCTTGCTTATATCTCTTGTATTCTGTTGGTGATGCTTATATCTACGACTCCTTGTTTCTTCCTTAGTTTTCTATCTCCAGGGTTGTCTCCTATTGTGCTTCCTTTATTGTTTCTATTTCCATTTTTAGATCCTGAACCATTTTGTTCAATTCCTTCATGTGTTTGGTTGTATTTCCCCATAATTCTTTCAGGGATTTTTGTGTTTCCTCTCTAAGGGCTTCTACATATTTACTTGTGTTTTCCTGCATTTCATTAAAGGAGTCCTTCATACCCTTCTTAAAGTCCTCCATAATTATCAAAGAATGTGATTTTAAATCTAAATCATGCTTTTCTGATATGTTTGGATTTCCAGTATTAACTTCGGTGGAAGAACTGGGTTCTGACGATGCCAAAGAGTCTTGGTTTCTGTTGCTTAGGTTCCTACACTTGCCTCTAGCAATTGGGTTGCCTCTGGTGTTTGCTTGTCTTGCTGTTTCTGAGAGTAACCCTGCTCTAGCCCTCCATATCAGCACTCCTGTAGAACTGTTTTCCTGTTTTCTTTCAGCCTTTTCTGAGAACAAGTGCTCTGATTTCTGGTGTGTCAGCACTCCTGGAGACTGTCTTCCAGTTCTAGATGTGGACAGGAATCAAAGGGTCTTTACCCTGATTGCTCCTAGGTCCTTGCATCCAGAGGGCACAGTTGGAAATATGTGATTACCTCTTGAGTCTGGAATATGGGCAAAGGGTAGTCTCCTCTGACTTCTCAGGAGTGTTCACACTTCTGAGTGTCCAGCTCTTTCCTCCGCAGGATTTGGGTGCAGGGAGCTGTTTGACTGATTCAGTTCAGGTCCTGGGTGCAGACCAGAAGTGCAAGTACTGGCAGCTGACTGTTTCTATATCCCTGTGTCCACAGGCACTGAGCAGTTTCCTCTTGGACTGGGGATGTGGGCAGAGGTGTATACAAGTGGCAGTATGTCCTACAGTCTCAGGATGTCTGCACTCCTGGGTATTCAGCTCTCTTCCCTCACTCCACTATATTCATAGCAACCTTATTTATAATAGTCAGAAGCTGGAAAGAACAGAGGATTGAATACAGAAAATGTCGTACATCTACACAATGGAGTACTATTCAGCTATCAAAACAGTGACTTCATGAAATTCTTAGACAAATTGATCAAACTAAAAAGTATCATCTTGAGTGCGGTAATATAATCACAAAAGAACACACATTGTATGCACTCCCTTATAATGGATATTAGCTGGGAATGCTAAAGAAACATTTCATAAACCATGTGAAGGTCAAAATGAATGACCACATTGTGGAGTCTTCCGTCCTTAGAAGGGGAAACAAATTATTCTCGGAAGGAAATACAGGGACAAAGGGTGGAGCAGGTACTGAAATAAAGGTTATCCAGAGACTGCCCGACCTGTGGATCCATCCCATATGCCACCACCAAACCCAGAAAGTATTGTGGATACCAAAATATACATGCTGATAGGACCCTGATATGGCTGTCTTCTGAGACGCTCTGCCAGAGCCTTAATACAGATGAGGATGTTTGCAGCTAACCATATGACTGAGTACAGGTTTCCAATGGAGGAGTTAGAGAAAGGACTGAAGGAGCTGAAGGGTTTTGCAACCCAGTAGGAAGAACAACAATATCAAACAAGCAGACTTCCCAGAGCTTCCAGCGACTAAACCACCAACCAAATAGTACACATAGAGGGACCCGTGGCTCCAGGAGTAGAGGATGGCATGATCAGGCATCAGTAGGAGGAGGAACCTTCAGTTCTGTGAAGGCTCTTATCCCCAATGTAGGGGAATGCCAGGGTGTTGAGGTGAGAGTGAGTGGGTGGGAGTAGAAACATCTTCATAGAGAAAGGGGGAGAGGGGCATGAGAGACGAGGAACATTTGTAATGTAAATACATAAAATATCCAATACAAGTGTTAAGAATATTAAAAAAGTAGTAACAATAAACAATAGCATAATTATAGTAACTATTATAATAAATATATAAAATGGTAAAAAAAGTTATGAGAAAGTTCTCATTCCAACAATTTAAAATTGAGTGTGAAAGCTCCAGGGAAAAAAGCAAGCCTGCCACAGAGGAGAAGGATGGCAGGAAATAGTCAAAATGAGGGCTGAAAGGAATATATTAGAAACAAACAAACAGACAAAATACAAGTATCGATGAGACCAAGAGCTGGTTATTTGAGAAAATCAACAAGATAGACAAACAGCCAAACTAAGCAAAATCCAGGGAGACAGTATTTTAAATAAACAAATCCAGAAATGAATAGAGAGATAACAGACACTGAAGAAATTCAAGAATTTCTTGAATAGGTCTTACTTCAAGTGCCTGTATTAAAAAAATTTTTTTTGGAAAATCCTTTAAAAATGGATCATTTTTTAGACATAAACCACTTACCATAGCTAAACGAAGATCAGGTAAACTATTTAAACAGCCTATTACTCCCCCAAAATAGAAGCAGTCATTAAAAAATCTCTCCACCCAAAACAGCCCAGTGCTGGATGGTTTTAGTGCCCAATTGTACAAGACTTTCAAAGAAAAGATAATACCAGTAGTTTTCTAACTATTCCAAAAAATAGAAACAGAGAGAACACTGCCCAACTGATTTTATGAAGCCACAGTCACCCCATACCTAAAATATACAAAGATTCAATAAAGAAAGAGAACTTTAGACTGATTTCTTTAATGAACATTAATGTTAAAAAAATTCAATAAAATACTTGAACACCTAAGCCAGGAGAACATCAAAATCACAATCCATCCTGATCAAATAGGGAAGCTGGAATGTGAAAATGTGAAAATCCATCACTACAATTTACAATATAAAAAAACTGAAAGAAAAAAAAATCACTTGACGATCTCAATAGATGCTGAATAAACATTTCAGGAAATCTAATAACCCTTCATTTTAAAAGTATACCTATACATAATCAAACAATATATAGCAAGCCAAGACAAAGCTGTACACTTTCTCCCTCTATATTCAATAAATCACTTAAAGTTCTAGACAGAGCATTAAGACAACTAAAGCAGATCAAGGGAATACCAAATGGAAAAGAAGTCAAAGTATCACTGTTTGGAGATGATAATATACATAAGCAACCACAAAAACTCTACTGGGAAATTCCTACAGCTGATGAGCAGCCTTAGCAAAGTGGCTGGATGTAAAATTAACACAAGTAAGTCAGAAACCCTCCTTTATAGAAATGATAAACTGGCTGAGAAAGAAATTAGGGAATTAACACCTTTTATAGTAGCCAGGGCACTTTAAAATATAAAGGATATAAATTATCTTGGTGTACCTCTAAGTAAGTGAAAGAACTGTATGACAAGAACTTCAAATCTCAAAAGAAAAAAAATTAAAAAAGATATCAGAAGTTAGAAAGATTTCCCACATCCCTTGATAGGTAGGGTTAACATAGAGGAACTGGTCATATTACCAAAAGCAATCTAAAGATTTAATGTAGTACCCATCAAAATTCTAACCAAATTTTTAGAGACCTTGAAAGAGTAATTCTCAACTTCATATGGAAAAAATAATAAACCCAGGATAGCCAAAGTGATCCTGAACAATGAAAGAACTTCAGTAGAATTTACCATCCCTGTCTTCGACTTGTACTACAGAGCAATAGAGATTAAAAAACTGCCTGGTATTGATAAAGAAATAGATACATTGATCAATGGAATTGCATTAAAGACACAGAAATATATCTACACACCTAAGGACACTTGATTTTTGGTAAAGAGGTCAAAACCATAAAATGGAAAAAAGAAACATTTTCAGCAAATGGTGCTGGTCTAACTGGATGTTTACATGTAGAAGAGTGAAAATAGTTCCATTTTTATCATCCTGCACAAAGCTCAAATCTAAGTGGATCAAGGATCTCAACACAAAACCTTATACACTAAGTCTCATAAGAGAAAGTTAGAAATACCTCTGAAGGCATTGGTACAGGAACAGAGAACACAAAAGGCACTGGCTCTAAGATGAGCAATTAATAAATGGGACCTCATGAAATTTTAAAGTTTCTGGCAAACAATACTGTCAAAAAGATAAAATGGCAGCCTACAGATTAGGAAAGATCTTTCTTCACCATCACTACAGCTGACAGAGGACAAATATTCAATATTTACAAAGAATTCAAGAAGTTACACCCAAACAACTGAAACCCATTTTTTAAAAATGGGGCATACAGCTAAATAAATAATTCTAAACAGGAGGTCCACATCATAGAAAAAAAAAGAATTCTAAACAGAAAATTCTCCAATGACAGAGAACTTCTAACAGAAATGTTCAGAGTCCTTAGTCATCAGAAAAATGCATATCGAAACAACTCAGAGATTATATCTTACATGGGTGAGAATGGCTAAGACGAAAACTCAAGGTATAACATATGCTAATGAGGATGTGACACAAGGGGGGCACTCCTCTACTGCTGGTGAGAGTTAAACTTGTACAACCATTTTTGAAATAAATTGGGTGGATTCTCACAAAACTGGAAATAGTTCTACCTCAAGACCCAGATACATTACTCCTGAGCATATACTCAAAAGATGTTCCACCATGCCACAAGGAAACTTCCTCAACTATGTTTACAGCAGCTTCATTTGCAATAGCCAGAAGCTGGAACCCACCTAGATGTCCCTGAACTGAAGAATGGCTAAAGAAAATGTTGTATATCAACACAATGGAATACTATTCAGCTATAAAAAAAAAATTGTAAAATTTGCAGGCAAACGGATGGATCTTGAGAATATTATACTAAGGTAACCCAATCCCAAAAGGACATTCACAGTATGTGTTTACTTATAAGTGGATATTAGCCATAAAATACAGTACACCCATGCTACAGTCCAGAGACCCTAGGAGGCTGGACAGGAAGGAGGGCACAAGAAAGGATACTTGAGCCTTACTTGCAATGTAGAATCGAATGGTCATGGAAGGTCTATGGAGGGAGGAAACTGGGTGAGAGAAGGGATCAATCGGGAGGTGAGTGGCAGTTTCAGTAGTCAGGTGTAGGGAAGGACAGTATGGATGGCTCGAGAGCCATGAGAATGAACGGAAATCTGCAACTAAGGGAAGGGTGGGTTAGTGGGCATTCCCAGGAAGAAACAGAGACCTGGAATAGGAGAGGTGCCCAATAATCAATGGGGATACTGTTAGGTGTGGCTCACAGAACTGGCAATATAGAACCTAGGGAGGATGCCTCCTGTGGCCTGGCAGGAATCCCAGTGAAGCAATAGGGAAAACAACTCATCTATGAAACTTTCGATCCAAAATTTATCCTGTGCACAAGAAAGTCGGATTGGGGATAGAGCAGAAACTGAGGGAAAGACCAACCAATAACCATCCCAACTTGAGATCTATCCAATGGGCAAACACCAATAGCTAACACAATTAATAATATTCTATAATGCTTGCAGTCAGGAGTGTATTATGGCTGTACTCTGAGAGGCCTGACCCTCCAACTGACTCAATCAAAAGTATATACCCAAAGCTAAACAGTGGATGGGCTTGGGGTCATTTATGGCAAAATAAAGGGAAGGATTTACAGACCTTAAGCAGATAGAAAATCCACAGATAGACCAACAGAATCAAATAACCCAAACCTTTGGGTCTTTCAGAGATGGAATCACCAAACAAGGAATATACAAGGGCTGGATGTAGGCCTCTGCTCACATATGTAACAGATGTGCAACTTGGTCCTCATGTGTGTCCTGAACAACTGGAGAGGGAACTATCCCAAATGGTGTTGCCTGTAGGTGGGATAGGTTCTTCTAGCTGGACTGCCTTGTCTGACCTCAGTGGGAGAAGAAGTGCTTAGATCAGCAGAGATTAGAGTGCCAGAGTGGGGGAATACCTAGGGATGCCCCACTTAGAGGAGAAGGGGATGGGGGGATGGAGTAAGGATTGTGGGAGGAGGTACCTGGGATGTGGGCAGTGAGTGGTATATAAAGTGAAAAAGTAAAATGAACAAATTAATTAATTAATTAATTAATGTAGAATAAATAAATAAACATAATAAGAGTTACTTTTATATGTTAGAAAAATCCTATGGCTTGTAAAAAATAGAACTACGAACAGTTTTAGTAGTTTATTTAATGCTTCTAATGAAAACTAATATATTAATATAATGGAGAACTGTTATTCCCTTTGCAAAGTTACTGAGAACATGAATAAATATAAAAAGTAATATGTTACACACATGTATTGAATATTTGTAATTATATAGCCATTCTACCCACTTATAAATAACTTTTTTCAACCAAAATTTTGGAAGAAACATTACATTTTGTGCTTCATGTTTCTTGAGGAAATTAAACATTCACATGTACACAAAAGAAGCAAAATGTTGTTCTTTAAAATAAATGTATTCTTCCTAGAATGTCTCTATGGAGCTTACTCATAGTGTAAGACTCTTTGGTAGTTACAAGAGACAAGAAAAAATTCACAAATAATTTTAAAGTAAGCTGTTTTTATTTTTTTCTATTTGTGTATACAAACTGTGTATAGAGCGTGGAACACAATGTTTTTTTGTTAACATGCACATTTATGTTTAAACAACTCTCTAAAATCATATCGATCTCTAGGAACCATAGAAATAATGCTTCATTCTCCGCAATATTTTCTGCTGTAAATTTAAGCCACAGTGAACTTTTAAAAGCTAAATATTTATATAAGTTATTTACTCTGTCAGACCTCATTTTGTCTAGTGATTATTGATCATTTTATAAAATCAGTTGGGGAGATAATAATTGTATGTGCCTCATTTGCTTTTTATGCCGTTTCACACTCTGTGTAATAGAAAGAAAAAAGAAAAATAGCTTCTATTATATACTGTATTTAGCCAATCATGTATTAACAGAACCCAAAGAAGCAACATTGTGCATATGTGTTAAGTTGGAAACACTGCCAAACTGCCAACTGAAGATATTGTCCAACATTGCATGTATTTCAGTCTTGTGTCAACAAAGAAGCAAGCTGAATATATT
Organism: Rattus rattus; assembly: GCF_011064425.1. NCBI lineage: Eukaryota > Metazoa > Chordata > Mammalia > Rodentia > Muridae > Rattus > Rattus rattus. The sequence continues at coordinate 45,190,057 of NC_046164.1, read as the reverse complement.
CTGTATTTAGGCGTTTCTCTGACTAAAAATAACAATCTCAAGGCCCTGGGTTCGGTCCCCAGCTCCGAAAAAAAAAGAAAAGAAAAAAAAAAAAAAAAAACAATCTCCACAATGAATTGTTAGGTTTATGCTGCTCTGTTTGAATTACTATAGGTCTGGCCATCACCGTCTGAAAAGAAGACATTATGCTAATTTAATGCTAAGTATTGAAGAGCTTTACAGACAACTTTGATATTTGTTAATACTTGTTTAGGTATGATATTTCTATGCCAGAATTCTCACCCTAGTTCCAAATGCTTATTTTCAGCATGAGGACTAGCTTGGTTTATTGAATTGAACCTGGTAGCATTAATTTCATATCTGTTTTGGTTTTAACTTTTGAGATGGCTTAGATGTTGGGTGTCTATTATTTTGGCTTATAATAGAATATAAGCTATATTCTATTATAGCTTATGGTGAAATATGGAATGTGTCAATGTTGAATTGCAGGTTTTTAATTTTGTTCTATTTTATCTAAGCAATCTTGGCCAATTACAAAGCCAAAAATAATCTTATCCATTTAAACTTTTATAATGTTACTTAGTTCTATAATTCAACTTAAATTTAATGATACAAAATTTGGAATAATTATATATCACCAATATTCAGAATAGCTCTTAAGAGGAAACAGAAGTTGATGGAATATATAACGTATGTGTGTATATATATATATACACATACATATATACATATACATAGAGAGTGGTGGGAGATATAAGGTCCTAACTTAAAATATAAAAGAAAAGGAAATTTATTCTGAGAAACTGGGCTTAATATCTGGCTAAGAAATGAAACAAATACATAAGTAATTTGTTCAGGAAAATGAATGAAGTGTGCAAGCTAATAGACCAAGGAGTTTAAACACATTAATCTGGAAGCACAAAGTGATGTGAACTGAAATGTCATGGATAAGAAATTTAACTGCACATGGATTTAGGAACTACCCATCACAAGAGCTGAGATCACTATAGATAAATTTGAAGGAAGGAATCAAAGTACCATCAGCTCAAAGTACTTAAAACACTGCTGTATACTGCTCCAGTTGGAGAAAAATAAGACTGGAAGAAGCAAGGCAGAAACCATTTCAGATACAACTCCACAGTAACAGGGTTGAGTTTTATCTGATAAGTTATCAGAAGATATTAGAGTCTCCTAAACAGAATGTCCAATAAAATTCTAAGAATTATATATAGTCATGCATAATGTCATTTAGTTGTCTTATATCAACCACATATAAACTATTCAATCACAAACAAGAGAGCATTAGAATATCAAATTAACTTTAGCCAGGTTTATTTCATTGAGTGGTAGCAAAATGATATTTCATGTATATGTATTAATATTGCAACAGTGGTTGTGAATACCTGGCAGAGAGGCAAGCACTATTGTCTAATAGTATTTGGTAACAAATTTGGCTTGGGTTATGGAGGATGGAATATGAATCAGTAAATATAATGCATTCAGTACAACTTACCATGTGAGTCATTCAGATTCTATTTCATAATCTGCCTTTCACAACCAACATTTCATAAGATCAATGAATAACCACATTTAGTTCAAAAGAAAGTTTTGATAATACTATATGAAATAAATAAAGCTATATGAAGTCATGCCTTGAGTTCACAATGATATTTTAGACAAATTATGAATCCTCTGAGTTTTATCATGAAGTAAAACTGATTATTGGTTTAGGTAGATGGAGGTATTATTAATAGAGCCCCTTACCTGATGGTGTCATTATAATATTGTGTAATTAGCAAATTCTGTGATTGTTTAGTGTTAAATTTCAGTATTTTTAACTTATAGATATTACTAACAATAATTTTGGTTCCCTTTGTCTAAAAAGATGTAATGAACAAAGTCTGCTGTATTGCCATTTTAGCTAAGATTAAAAGCCCAATATTTAAGATGAAAAAATAGAAAGACAAAAATCATGTTTAAGTTACACAAATTATCTAAGTAATATTCTTTTATTATCTTATAATTTTCTAGTCAGTGAAAATTAGAAATTTGAATGAAATAAAATAAAAATATATAACAAGTGTGATGAAATATTTTTGCCAAAACTATGGTAAAAATATGTTTCAGATGTAATGCCAACCAAATAATTATCCAATTTAATAATGGAAAACCATTAGGAAAACAACTCTTAAAAATTACATCGGAATTAAGGATGCTACCCTCATATTTGAAAGGCATAATGAAAATGCTCATGGTGTTAGAGAAAAAAAAAAATTTGTGTGAAAGAGAAACAATATCATGACTTCCAGGGATTACCATTTTTTGGCCAGAGAAGTTGCATCATTAAAAATAAGTCTATAAATTAATGAGTAGTTTCATATATTTCCATCCCCTTGTAGCTGTTTAAACATAGGTACATCATTTGAATGAAAAGTCTTGAATGAGTACCCTTGGTCCCGGCTCCAAAAGCGTTGGTATATTTTGTTATCTTTCTCTTTCTAAGTTTAAAATAATTCTTCTTAGCACTTTATTAATACATGCATTTTTAAGACTTTTAATGTACCCCTTTTATTTCTGCTGCATTCTTATGCGGAAGGTAGCTTTGTAGGTCCCCATATTTTTGTGTGTGAGCATGACATTTTTCTGTTTATTTACTTACTTATTATGGTGCAGTTTCTTATAGTCTTAGAATAACATGGTTTAATTTTTAAATTTTATTTAGATTATTATTATTATTATTATTATTATTATTATTTTATTTTATTTTATTTATTTACATTCCAAATGTTGCTCACCTTTCCCATCCCTTCTCACAGAGGTCTTCCACCCATACTCCTTCACATTCCCCTCTGAGAGGCTGCCCCCGCCCCCACCCCCAGTGTATTCTCCCTCCCTGAGATATCAAGTCTCTACAGGATTAGGCACATCCTCTCCCACTGAGGCTGGACGAAAAGCCCTCTACTACATATGTACTTAGAGCCTAGGAACATCTCCTTGGATGCTCTTTTGTTGGAGATTTAGTCTCTGGGAGCTTCTAGATGTCCAAGTTAGTTGGCATTCTTTGTCTTCCTATGGGTTTTACATTCCCTTCGGTTTCCCTAACTCTTCAGAAGGGTTCCCAAACTCAGTCCAATCCTTGGCTAGGAGTATCTGCATCTGTCTAAGTCAGCTGCTGGTAGAGCCTCTTAGAGGACAACCATGCTAGGCTTCTGTCTGCAAGCACAACATAACACCATATCAGTGTCAGAGTTTGGTCCCCACCCATGATCCAAATTGGGCTGGTCGTTGGTAGGCCATTCCTTCAGTCTCTGCTCTATTTTTGTACCTGTATTTCTTTCAGCCAGGAATAAGTTTGGATTAAAACATTTGAGGGTGGTTTGCTAACCCCATCCTTCTATTGGGGGCCCTGTCTAACTACTGGAGGTGGTTTCTTTGGGTTCCATATACCCACTCTTGGGCATTTCAGTTAAGGTCATTCACACTGAGTCCTGGGAGCCTCCCCCATCCCAGGTCTCTGGTACTTTCTTAGAGATTATCCCCAACCTTCACCACAGGCAGCTACATATTTCCATTCATTCTCCTCGTCTCTGGGCTTCTCTCCCATCATCTTCCATACCTTATTCAGCCCCCTTTCTTCTCCTCTTTTCCTCTCCCACCCAGATCCCTCCTTCCCTCTGCCCTCCATGATGATTTTGTCCCCACTTCTAAGTGGGATTGAAACATTCTCACTTGTTTCAGTTCGTAGGGAAGGATGTCTGAAAAATAAGAAAAATAATCAGCAAATAAACTGTAAAGTAATATAAATGTATGATACATATAGATATATTAAATATATGAGATATTGACTCCACATCATTGCTCACTAGTTGTCGATCAGAAATTTGTCACAGAAGGCTAAAATATAAGCTAATATTAATAACAAACTTATGGAAAGTTTTAATCCTGAATAAAGTGCTCACATGGAAAGCATTCAAAAAACATTTTTAAAACATGAAGTTGTTTAATCTAAAACATTTTCTTGTTTAAAGGGAGCTCAAATACCCATAGGCATACAGGAAGCCTACAGAACTCCAAATAGATTGGACCAGAAAAGAAACACCTCCCATCACATAATAGTCAAAACACCAAACGCACAAAATAAAGAAAGAATATTAAAAGCAGTAAGGGAAAAAGGTCAAGTAACATATAAAGGCAGACCTATCAGAATCACACCAGACTTTTCGCCAGAAACTATGAAGGCCAGAAGATCCTGGACTGATGTCATACAGACCCTAAGAGAACACAAATGCCAGCCCAGGTTACTGTATCCTGCAAAACTCTCAATCAACATAGATGGAGAAACCAAGATATTCCATGACAAAACCAAATTTACACAATATCTTTCTACAAATCCAGCACTACAAAGGATAATAAATGGTAAAGCCCAACATAAGGAGGCAAGCTATACCCTAGAAGAAGCAAGAAACTAATCACCTTGGCAACAAAACAAAGAGAAGAAAAGCACACAAACATAACCTCACATCCAAATATGAATACAACAGGAAGCAATAATCACTATTCCTTAATATCTCTCAACATCAATGGCCTCAACTCCCCAATAAAAAGACATAGATTAACAAACTGGATACGCAACGAGGACCCTGCATTCTGCTGCCAACACGAAACACACCTCAGAGACAAAGACAGACACTACCTCAGAGTGAAAGGCTGGGAAACAACTTTCCAAGCAAATGGTCGGAAGAAGCAAGCTGGAGTAGCCATTCTAATATCAAATAAAGTCAATTATCAACTAAAAGTCATCAAAAAAGATAAGGAAGGACACTTCATATTCATCAAAGGAAAAATCCACCAAGATGAACTCTCAATCCTAAATATCTATGCCCCAAATACAAGGGCACCTACATACGTAAAAGAAACCTTACTAAAGCTCAAAACACACATTACACCTCACACAATAATAGTAGGAGATTTCAACACACCACTCTCATCAATGGACAGATCATGGAAACAGAAATTAAACAGAGACGTAGAAAGACTAAGAGAAGTCATGAGCCAAATGGACTTAACAGATATTTATAGAACATTCTATCCTAAAGCAAAAGGATATACCTTCTTCTCAGCTCCTCATGGTACTTTCTCCAAAATTGACCATATAATTGGTCAAAAAATGGGCCTCAACAGGTACAGAAAGATAGAAATAATCCCATGCGTGCTATCAGACCACCACGGCCTAAAACTGGTCTTCAATAACAATAAGGGAAGAATGCCCACATATACGTGGAAATTGAACAATGCTCTACTCAATGATAACCTGGTCAAGGAAGAAATAAAGAAAGAAATTAAAAACTTTTTAGAATTTAATGAAAATGAAGATACAACATACCCAAACTTATGGGACACAATGAAAGCTGTGCTAAGAGGAAAACTCATAGCGCTGAGTGCCTGCAGAAAGAAACAGGAAAGAGCATATGTCAGCAGCTTGACAGCACACCTAAAAGCTCTAGAACAAAAAGAAGCAAATACACCCAGGAGGAGTAGAAGGCAGGAAATAATCAAACTCAGAGCCGAAATCAACCAAGTAGAAACAAAAAGGACCATAGAAAGAATCAACAGAACCAAAAGTTGGTTCTTTGAGAAAATCAACAAGATAGATAAACCCTTAGCCAGACTAACGAGAGGACACAGAGAGTGTGTCCAAATTAACAAAATCAGAAATGAAAAGGGAGACATAACTACAGATTCAGAGGAAATTCAAAAAATCATCAGATCTTACTATAAAAGCCTATATTCAACAAAACTTGAAAATCTGCAGGAAATGGACAATTTCCTAGACAGATACCAGGTACCGAAAGTTAAATCAGGAACAGATAAACCAGTTAAACAACCCCATAACTCCTAAGGAAATAGAAGAAGTCATTAAAGGTCTCCCAACCAAAAAGAGCCCAGGTCCAGACGGGTTTAGTGCAGAATTCTATCAGACCTTCATAGAAGACCTCGTACCAATATTATCCAAACTATTCCACAAAATTGAAACAGATGGAGCACTACCGAATTCCTTCTATGAAGCCACAATTACTCTTATACCTAAACCACACAAAGACCCAACAAAGAAAGAGAACTTCAGACCAATTTCCCTTATGAATATCGATGCAAAAATACTCAATAAAATTCTGGCAAACCCGAATCCAAGAGCACATCAAAACAATCATTCACCATGATCAAGTAGGCTTCATCCCAGGCATGCAGGGATGGTTTAATATACGGAAAACCATCAACGTGATCCATTATATAAACAAACTGAAAGAACAAAACCACATGATCATTTCATTAGATGCTGAGAAAGCATTTGACAAAATTCAACACCCCTTCATGATAAAAGTCCTGGAAAGAATAGGAATTCAAGGCCCATACCTAAACATAGTAAAAGCCATATACAGCAAACCAGTTGCTAACATTAAACTAAATGGAGAAAACTTGAAGCAATCCCACTAAAATCAGGGACTAGACAAGGCTGCCCACTCTCTCCCTACTTATTCAATATAGTTCTTGAAGTTCTAGCCAGAGCAATAAGAAAACAAAAGGAGGTCAAGGGGATACAGATCGGAAAAGAAGAAGTCAAAATATCACTATTTGCAGATGATATGATAGTATATTTAAGTGATCCCAAAAGTTCCACCAGAGAACTACTAAAGCTGATAAACAACTTCAGCAAAGTGGCTGGGTATAAAATTAACTCAAATAAATCAGTCGCCTTCCTCTACACAAAAGAGAAACAAGCCGAGAAAGAAATTAGGGAAACGACACCATTCATAATAGACCCAAATAATATAAAGTACCTCGGTGTGACTTTAACCAAGCTAGTAAAAGATTTTTACAACAAGAACTTCAAGACTCTGAATAAAGAAATTGAAGAAGTCCTCAGAAGATGGAAATTCTCCCATGCTCATGGATTGGCAGGATTAATATAGTAAAAATGGCCATTTTACCAAAAGTGATCTACAGATTCAATGCAATCCCCATCAAAATACCAATCCAATTCTTCAAAGAGTTAGACAGAACAATTTGCAAATTCATCTGGAATAACAAAAAACCCAGGATAGCTAAAACTATCCTCAACAATAAAAGGACTTCAGGGGGAATCACTATCCCAGATCTCAAGCAGTATTACAGAGCAATAGTGATAAAAACTGCATGGCATTGGTACAGAGACAGACAGATAGACCAATGGAACAGAATTGAAGACCCAGAAATGAACCCACACACCTATGGGCACTTGATTTTTGACAAAGGAGCCAAAACCATCCAATGGAAAAAAGATAGCATTTTCAGCAAATGGTGCTGGTTCAACAAGAGGTCAACATGTAGAAGAATGCAGATCGATCCATGCTTATCACCCTGTACAAAGCTTAAGTCCAAGTGGATCAAGGACATCCACATCAAACCAGATACACTCAAACTAATAGAAGAAAAACTAGGGAAGCATTTGGAACACATGGGCACTGGAAAAAATTTCCTGAACAAAACACCCATGGCTTGTGCTCTAAGATCAAGAATCGACAAATGGGATCTCATAAAACTGCAAAGCTTCTGTAAGGCAAAGGACACTGTGGTTAGGACAAAACGGCAACCAACAGATTGGGAAAAGATCTTTACCAATCCTACAACAGATAGAGCCCTTATATCCAAAATATACAAAGAACTCAAGAAGTTAGACAGCAGGGAGACAAATAACCCTATTAAAAAATGGGGTTCAGACCTAAACAGAGAATTCACAGCTGAGGAATGCCGAATGGCTGTGAAACACCTAAAAAATGTTCAACATCGTTAGTCATAAGGAAATGCAAATCAAAACAACCCTGAGATTTCACCTCACACCAGTGAGAATGGCTAAGATCAAAAACTCAGGTGACAGCAAATGCTGGCGAGGATGTGGAGAAAGGGAACACTCCTCCATTGTTGGTGGGGTTGCAGACTGCTACAACCATTCTGGAAATCAGTCTGGAGGTTCCTCAGAAAATTGGACATTGAACTGCCTGAGGATCCAGCTATACCTCTCCTGGGCATATACCCAAAAGATGCCCCAACATATAAAAAAGACACGTGCTCCACTATGTTCATCGCAGCCTTATTTATAATAGCCAGAAGCTGGAAAGAACCCAGATGCCCTTCAACAGAGGAATGGATACAGAAAATGTGGTACATCTACACAATGGAATATTACTCAGCTATCAAAAACAATGACTTTATGAAATTCGTAGGCAAATGGTTGGAACTGGAAACTATCATCCTGAGTGAGCTAACCCAATCACAGAAAGACATACATGGTATGTACTCATTGATAAGTGGCTATTAGCCCAAATGCTTGAATTACCCTTGATGCCTAGAACAAATGAAACTCAAGACAGATGATCAAAATGTGAATGCAGATCGCTCCTGAGAGACACAGCCAGAATACAGCAAATACAGAGGCGTATGCCAGCAGGAAACCACTGAACTGAGAACAGGACCCCTGTTGAAGGAATCAGAGAAAGAACTGGAAGAGGTTGAAGGAGCTCGAGACCCCATATGTACAGCAATGCCAACCAACCAGAGCTTCCGGGGACTAAGCCACTACCCAAAGACTATACATGGACTGACCCTGGACTCTGACCTCGTAGGTTGCAATGAATATCCTAGTAAGAGCACCAGTGGAAGGGGAAGCCCTGGGTCCTGCTAAGACTGAACCCCTAGTGAACTAGACTGTTGTGGAGAGGGCAGCAATGGGGGGAGGGGTGGGAGGGGAACACCCATAAGGAAGGGGGGGGGGGGATGTTTGCCCGGAAACCGGGAAAGGGAATAACACTCGAAATGTATATAAGAAATATTCAAGTTAATAAAAAAAAAAAAAAAAAAAGGGAGCTCAAGCTATAAAATTCAAAATAAGCCAGCCTATCCTTCTAAGTAATACATGAGTGTAATATTTATTTTAATGTGAATTATAAAAGATTGAGTAGCATATTACATTGAATTATTATATTAAATATAATATTTTAATTAAAAAATGAAACAATATTTCAGTCAGCAGATTGTTGGTGTGTGTGTGTGTGTGTGTGTGTGTGTGTGTGTGTGTGTTCTATCTTATCAGTAGCCCTTTAGTCCTTTTCAGTGTCCTATGATAAGCATTGATCAACAGAGTAACATAAGAATACAAAAGAAAATGAATATTGAAAACAATCGACATAAAACATAAAACTTGTTCATCAGTGAAGTGAATGGCCAGATAGAAAATACAACATGGCTGGCAAATACCTCCTATATATATAAATTATAAATTTAATAACATTTTATAATGTCAGAAATACAAAGAGTGCTCATTTTTCTCAATATTTGTATTGTCTGACAAAATATAGATAGAGAACATATAATATAATCTCTGGAACTCTTAAAAATGAATCAAAGAAAAACTAAATATAATGGTGGAAAAGTATGTCATAAAAAATAGAAACCCGTATAAGACGGGGGAGGAATGACTGTAGGAATCAGAGAAAATGGAGGACACCAGAACAGTATTAATAAACTAAGGAACAACTGAGAAAGACCCACATGGATTACAGAGTGAAATAGCAAGCATGGGGCCTGCATCGGTCTGCTCCTAATCAACAGTCTATTTGCTATAACTGTTAGATTGATGATTTTGTAAGATTCCTGACAGTGGTTTTATGTGTATTCTAACTCTTTTTTTCTGATTTTGAAGCTTTTTTTATCCTAATGGGTTGAATTGACCAGCATCGATATGAGAGCTTTTGCATTGTCTTATTGTATCTTGTTGTGTCCTTTCTGACTACTATCTCTTGGAGACCTTTTCTCAAGGATAAACTGAAGTGGGGTAGAACTACGTGAGAAGGGAATTGGGGCAGCCAGGCGGAATGAAGGGAAGAGAAACTGTGATTGGAATGTATTGCATGAGAGAAGAATCTGTATTCAATGAAAAAAAATATGAAGATATTTTTAATAAGCTCACAATGATCATTCTTCAGTAATCAGAATCTTATCTATTTACTTCATGGGTATTGAAAAGCCAATTGTGCAGTTTTTTGTGGGGAGACAAAGGCTACTAAAAGCCTAGAAGTGTTAACAAATATTAAAGAGGAAGAAAAATGGAAATAAAAGTTACTATCTACTTTCAAAGCTGGTTAAAATTCTTTAGTTACAAGAACAGTGTACTAGGAAATGAATAGACAAAAAGACCAAAGGAACGAAAAAAAAGAACCCCAAAGTCTCCCACAAAAATGATAATCAACAGGCACCTCCCTCACAAAGCTGCAAAGACAATATTATAGAAAACAAGATACTATTATCAACAAAAGGCGTTGCAACAAGTGAATAGTGAAATCCAAAGTATGAATATAGGAACGGACTTTATGCCATCAATAAAAAAAGTTGCTCAAAATAGATGTGAGATGGGTACGTATAATAGGAAAAACCTAAAGGAATTCCCAGAAGATCACAGTGGAGAAAACAGAAGTAATTATTACATGAAGAACCTTTTTAGAAACAGAACCAAAGACACAGGCAATGAAAAGAACTCACTAAGAAGTAGTGATTCAATATAGTCAAAGCATTCTGTCATTAAGACAAAGTCAAGAAAGTGGCAAGAGGATCTATAGACTCAGAGAACTTCAATAGAATGGAAAAAATTCTACTACCACACTACTATCTCAAATGTACAAAACTTCAAAAGTTACAATAATGAAACAAGCAGGAATGTATATACTTATCAAATAAGTTTAGGAAATGATATTCTTATCAGACATCATCAGTAAAAATTAGACAAAAATACTGAAAAGGTAAATAATGAGGTATTATTAATAAGCATAAAGAATTTTATATAGTTATAGACACGTTCATTTGGGTGGTGATTTTAACTAATGTCCTTATGTCTCTCTCCCTGTGTAACTGTATATTAAAATATATGCAATGTATTTTATATGAAAGGCATTGTCAAAGAGGTAAAAACATATTTGTTGCTTCTCACCTTGTTTTCTGCAAATTCCCATTTTCTTTGTAACTCAAACCATAACTTTACATTATCACTTTTAATACATATATGTCTTCTCTTTAATACATGAGTATATACATACATGTGAAAATACAGCTATCTTCATTTACTTGTTTGCTTGTTTGTTTGTTTTTATTTTGCTTTGCTCATTTTACATTTTATCTTTGGATGAGGTTGACTTCATCTCTGTTCTCTCTAGTCATACCAAATGCTCTTTCCTGCTTACCTGTGTAGGAGAACTAGGCATGCATACTTTACTTTTATGAGTATGCCTGTCTTTTCCTGAGGAGAGAGAAGAAAAGATCTTTGGATCAGCTCCAATAATGAACCGTAGGAGGGCTGGGCAAAGGCACATTGTTTTTGAGTCAGCCTTCTCTCCCTGAGGAGAGAGTAGAAAAGAACTCGGGACTTGGTCCAAAAGCCAGCAGCTGGGAATCTTTCAGCACATTTTCTCTCTAAAGTCATTGAAAATATTGTACCAGAGTTCAGTGTTGTTACAAGGATCATCACAAACTCAGATTTCTGTTTATACCCCAGATTTAGGTGAGCCTGTGTGATACACAGATGTTGGATCGTATTGAATGTCTGGAACTCTGGGATGTTTTTTATCTTACTTGGGGATTTGTTATTTCATTTTTCTATATTTCCAGGTCACATCTTATTGCAAATGTAAAAACGTATTGTTTAAAAGACTTTTTTTCCTGTTTTCATTTCTTTAAAAGTAAACTGTTGGTTTATAAAACATTGTGTGTGTGTGTGTGTGAGAGAGAGAGAGAGAGAGAGAGACAGACAGACAGACAGACAGACAGACAGACAGACACAGACAGACATATGTGTAGGTACCTGGAGAGACATAAGGAAGACTGAATATCCTAAGACTGGACTTGAAGTTCTTTGTAAACCACCGAATATTGGTTTTTGGAACCAAAGTCATGTCCTTTGGATGAGAAGAATGAAATATTAACCTCGGTATCATCTATGCAGCCCCAGAACGGGAGTTATTTTTTGATTGAAGAGTTATATAAAGAAACAAATGGAAAATCAGTTGTGTAATTGGATCTACTACTCATATGGTTATTATTAAAATCAATTTGGTTTAGTTAAGTTAGTTTAAACATTTTTCCATATTATTATTAAACTAACTCCAAAATTAAAGGGTTTTATCTCAGTGAAAAGTTTGTATCAAAATTACAAATATAGTTTGCCAAATAAAAATACTAGAGTTATGAAGAAAAGTATGACCACTGAGGATCACTTCAAAGGTTAGGAAAACCACAACTCAGCTTGAATTCAATTCTTTCCCCCCAAATTGCAGACATTCTCATTTATTTGTTTGTTAGTGATAATGGAGGTTAGTTTGTCAAAAGCTACCATAAGACATTAAGATGGTTTTATTCTGATTATTAATGTATATAGTGAATATTGTGTTAATTTTTAGTTTGGGCATATTTTTTTCTACAAGTAGATCATTTATATTTGCTGACTGGAGACAGTTGTTGCTGCCCTTTAACACTCTCCCAAAGAATTTAATGGATTCTACTTTCCTTGATAAATATATTTTAAAATTATGGTTCACTGGTCAGTGATAAAAAACAAAATACATATCAAATTATTAGAAAAACGAATTTACAATGGTAACTTATCTGAATTAAATGCTTTAAGGAAAGAAAATCAGGACTTAGTGAAAAAAAGATTCCAATGTAAAAGTCTGGTCATTTTGACCAAAGCATACTGTTCATGTGTCAGTGAAATACCAGGTAAATAAAAGTGTCAGTATGTTCAATCCATTCTTATTTATTCCTAATGATCAATATTTTAAAATCATTCTTGACATTTTAAAAAAGGTCCAACATGATGTTAAATAAAAGCCTAGTATTTGAACTTGTCTCTGACTCAAAAATTTCAGTATTTCATTTTGCCTATAAATCATACAAATTCCAGACTCAGATTTGATGTGCAAATTGTAATGGAGGAGTGTTCCTCTTTCTCCGCATCCTCACCAGCATCTGCTGTCACCTGAGTTTTTGATCTTAGCCATTCTCACTGGAGTGAGGTGAAATCTCAGGGTTGTTTAGATTTGCATTTCCCTTATGACTAAAGATTTTGAACATTTCTTTAGGTGTTTCTCAGTCATTCAGCATTCCTCAGCTGTGAATTCTTTGTTTAGCTCTGAACCCCATTGTTTATAGGGTTATTTGTCTCCCTGCAGTCTAGCTTCTTGAGTTCTTTGTATATTTTGGATATAAGCCCTCTATCAGTTGTAGGATTGGTAAAGATCTTTTCCCAATCTGTTGGTTGCCATTTTGCCCTAACAACAGTATCCTTTGCCTTATAGAACTTTGCAGTTTTATGAGATCCCATTTGTCGATTCTTGATCTTAGAGCATAAGCCATTGGTGTTTTGTTCAGGAAATTTTCTCCAGTGCTCAGGTGTTCGAGATTCTTCCCCACTTTTTTTTCTATTAGTTTGAGTGTATCTGGTTTGATGTGGAGGTCCTTGATCCATTTGGACTTAAGCTTTGTACAGGGTGATAAGCATGAATCGATTTGCATTCTTTTACATGCTGACCTCCAGATGAACCAGCACCATTTGCTGAAAATGCTATCTTTTATCCATTGGATGGTTTTGGCTCCTTTGTCAAAAATCAAGTGACCATAGGTGTGTGGGTTCATTTCTGGGTCTTCAATTCTATTCCACTGGTCTATCTGTCTGTCTCTGTACCAATACCATGCAATTTTTATAACTATTGCTCTGTAATACTGCTTGAGTTCAGGGGTAGTCCCCGGAAGTCCTTTTATGGTTGAGGATAGTTTTAGCTATCCTGGTTTTTTTGTTATTCCAGATGAATTTGCAAATTGTTCTGTCTAACTCTCTGAACATTTGGATTGGTATTTTGATGGGCATTGCATTGAATTTGTAGATCACTTTTGGTAAAATGGCCATTTTTACTATATTAATCCTGCCAATCCATGAGCATGGGAGATCTTTCTATCTTCTGAGATCTTCTTCAATGTCTTTATTCAGAGGCTTGAAGTTCTTATCATACAGATCTTTCACTTGCTTGGTTAGAGTCACACCAAGGTATTTTATATTATTTGGTACTATTATGAAGGGTGTCATTTTTTTTTTTATTTTGTGCTTGTCCATCGAAGTTATGTACACATTGATTTCAGGTACAAACAGAGGACAGAACCTGGTGTCAGATTGTCTACAACTATAGCTATACATGTTCTGGGCTGTGCTAAGTGAGTATTGAGAAACTACTTTTATTCCTCTGAAAGAGCAATATATAAAATTTTACTACAGCTCTTGTAATAAAACATTCCTGTACTAAAAATTACATCAATTCTGTATTGTTCTACAACAATAAACTAAGTGCATAGTGTGGACAGAGAGATTACTCTATTTATTTGGAATTGTGTAACTCTGATTCCATGAAAGCATAGGTTCCTAGCATTTGGCCGATGACACAGAGATGTACAATGCTGCAACTTAGATGTCAACTAACATAGCAGTTCTGCACTTATCTGACACCTCCACAATGAATAGGGATTGTGACTAAACCAACAGGCAAAACACAGAGTGCTAAAAGTCTGGTGAAAATCTGGGACTACATTTAAGACTGAAACATACACACACACACACACACACACATACATATATATATATATAATTAAAAATATATGTTTATTACTAAATACAAATATATAGACATGACTTAACAGAAAATAAGAATACACATAACAAATATATATAGCAAGATAATTGTGTGTTCATTGTTACACATTAGATAAAACGCATAAAGAGATGATAATTTAACAGCATTTTTCTTTCATCTGTATACAAACACACCTCATGAAATCTTATAGATAGTGCTATTTTGAAATTCAGGAAACTTGAGTCCATAATATTTTACCTTTCCAAAGTATACAGTGAAGAGCAAATACTTGAGAGACTACAAGTCCCAGATCAGTCAGAAAATATACTTTAATTTTTTTCAACCTCTATTTAATAGTAACTCAGGAAGAAAGCAATGTTAGAAAATCCTTTGACACAAAGAGAAAATGAATATTCCAGTTGGGCTGCTGAAACACTGGTAACAGTCTTGACTTGCTATATTTTGTTTGTGGTTAATCTACTGTTGCATAAAGTCAGTAATTATATTGATGAATAACCCAAATTTGACTTGACAAATATTTCATACTTTTGGCTTGGATACATTGGTCTGCATCAATGAAATGAAACTGGGAATTAGCTAGGTAATTAGTAGGTATGTATGTTTACATTGTCACTAACCTCTTAACTGAGTTGCTCTTCTAATTCGGGTGCTATTCTAGGTGTTAAAGACTTTATAAACACAAGCAGACTCATATGCTAGCCTCTCAGTTTTTTAAGTGCTTAACAACCGAAAAGCTGATTTATAGAGGTGGTGGATAGTCCCTCACTACCACAGAGGTTTTCCTGTCAAGAAAAATCAAAGTCTGGCAAGATTCTGGGGACTCCATTTAAAAAAGAAAATAATCTAAAAGGATAAATAAATATGTATACATATACATTCATGCATTGCTCTTCCAAAGTTACAATACATTTTGGAGTAGGTACAAGAAAGTTGCAAGCCAGTAAGTGTTAAAAACTAATTCATGTCCTTTAAAACCTCTACACTCTTGCTGTTGTCAATAAGTGCTTGCTGACAGGAACGTAGTGTGGCTGCTCCTTGGGAGGTTCAGCTAGCAACTGACCAATGTATATATGGATGCTTGGTGCCAATCATCAGACTGAGTTCAGGGACTCTGGTGGGGGAGATTGCGGAAGGACTAGAGGAGCAGAGGGAGTTTGCCACCCTACAGGAAGCACAACATCAGGTGGCCAGACTACCAGAGATTAGATCACCAACCAAGGAGTGTACAGGAAGAGATCTATAGCTCCAGATATGTATGTAGCAGAGAATGACCTTGCCTGAAAGCAGTGGGAGGGGAGACCCTTTGATCTGTGGAGATATGATGGTCCAGTGTTGAGGGATGCTGGAGTGGTGAGGTGTGAGAGGGTGGGTGGGGAAGCATCCTCGTAGAGGCACAAGGAAGGGAGAGAGGGTAGGTGTAGAATGGGGGTTTTGTGGCGGGGTAACCAGGAAATAGGATATCATTTGAAATGTAAAAAAATGGAATGATTCATAAACAAATAAATTGGAAGAAGTACCCTGACCTGATTCTTTGACTCACTGTGGGTTTGCTTGCAAATGCTCAAGTCTATCTACTGATAATTACTTACCTCCTTCCTCTTGCCCATCATTTTGAAAACATACCTTCAGTGAATGAAAGACCACCAGGGTGGGGAAGACCCCCACTCAAATCTCAAGAAGATCCAGCCCCAAGAACTCAGAAGAAACCAGTCTTGATATAATAAACAAGAGGTGTATTTGAGGAACCAGAGTTCTGGGGATGACACATATCTCACACAGGAAACAGAGATGACCCCGAGCACAATTAGGGGAAGGTAGTTATAGGGAAAATTACATAGGCAGTTGGCAACAGTCACACAAAGCAATTTCATTGGTTTGTAACTTCGGCTCAGTTCAACTCTAGGCCTGAAAGATCTCCGAAGAGAGACCCTTACACAAGTCTCGGGAAATCACGGACCCCAGACACAGAGACCATTTTGGATGTAATATGCAAAGGCGAGGTTTATTATGGAGACCTGTTACAGAGATCTCCAGGTCGACAAGTATCCCACGCAGGAGACAGAGGTGTCGACCCCAAGTGGCTGGGAGAAGGGCTTTTTAAAGGAAGAAGTCACAAGCTCCAGGAGATGGGGTGATGTCAGAAGGAAATACCAAAAATGTCACAAGGGGAAACTCTCAAAGTCACAGGATTGTCCTCATGATAGTGTTTTATGGTCAGCTAGTTCCTGGAGCAGGGCTATTGAGGCCGGAGGAAGGTCAGGTTGTCCTCATTGTTCCCAAAGCAGGCCTCTTCTTTGTCCTTTTGGGGTAAATGTTTGTTAGAGTTGATGAAGCTCCTGTACCTGATAAACATCTGGATAGGCTTGGCTCCCTGGAACTCTATCTGCAGGACACAATGACTAGAGCAGTATACAATACATCACAGGGATAGGGCTCTTTACTCGTTTACTCACGTCCCGAGGGAGGGCCGGTGAATGAGTCAGTACCAGATGCCCTGGAATTTTTAATTTTCTTATCTGCCTTAAGACGCCATCTCTCAGCCACCCTGCTTCTGGGGCAAGCTGACCCTAGTTCTAGTTTTTCTCAGGACTGTTGAGTCAGGCCTTATTGAGGCCAGATGGTTTGTAGTGGCTATGGTCAGGCTATGTCCCCAAAACATGTTATGTTATTCTTTGCTGTGAGGTGCAGAGTCAGTGGGGGCTAGTTTAATATCTTTATTCTTTCATTCCCCACTTCTGCTTGTGACTAGTTCTAATCTTAGAACTCAGGGCCTTCTTCTTCAATTTTTCCCCTAAGGTTGTCTGAGGCATGATATTGTTGGCGAAGCATTAAAATCTGCACTGCACTAACTCTTTCTCTAATAAAGGCTGTTAACTTATTAAAAATACAGGGTCCAAACGTCAAAAGTAACAAGAGAATAACTAAGGGTCCTAGGAGTGTGGAAATTAGTCTCACATCCCCAAGCAGAACAGTATAAACTTTCTAAGCCCCCACAACACTAGATGGCAGCCTGGTCTCGGCCAGGGGCAAACTCTCAGAGACAAACGTAAAACCCCAGTCTCCCCAATTGGCCCCTTGCTTCTGGACTTCTGCATCCGAACTTGCCCCCAGGTGAAAATCTCTCTGGGACTTCTAGGGGCATACTCTGAGGATCTGTGTCAGGAATGTCCCAGGTGTCCAGCCCAGCTACCAACTTACAAAAGTCAGGGGTGAGAGTGGGCCACCATGTGTATGGTGGGGCCACCTTGGAGATGGACCATATTACCTCCCTGGCCTGGGAAGATACTTGCCAAATCAGTTTCTGGGGAATATGGGGATTATAAGCGCTTACAACAGAGTTGAAGCTTAAGAAGGTTACCAGTCTTTTCTAACTTCTATTCATTTCTGAGAACATCTGGTGCTATCTTCAAATGGGAGGCATGGACCCATGCAGCAATCCCATCTACCTTAACAGCAGTGGGAGTGGTTAACAGTACTAGATAGGGTCCTTTCCAGTGAGGCTCTAAATTCTCAGCCTGGTGTCGCTGGACCAGGACTGCGTCTCCCACTGGGAACTGGTGAGGCATCCTGGACCTCCTGTCTTGTAGGCGTCCTTCACTTGGCTCCAAATTCCACTTTGGACTGTTTCTAAAGCCTTTAAATGAGCAAACAGGGTTTTAGGAAAGACCTCAGGGTAGGGGGCCCCTCCTGATTCCATGGGGGGGGGGAGCTCCATACATAATCTCATAAGGTGTTAGGCCAAAAGGGTCAGGAGTGTTCCATACACAGAACAGAGCAAAAGGAAGGAGGACAGTACAGTCTTCCCTGCCAGTCTCTAAAGCCAATTTTGTCAAGTTCTCTTAGAGTTCTGTTCATCTTTTTTACCTGCCCTGAACTCTGTAGTCTCTTCAGGGGCGTGGGTAAGGCTGAATCCAGAAGGGGCATTTCTTGCTCTGAAGAGAGCAAGAGGGAAGGAGTGCCACACAGTCTGCGCCAGTCTCCATGGTCAATTTGGTCAAGGTCTCTTTTAGAATTTTATTTATTCTACCTGTCCTGAACTTTGAGGTCTGTAGATGTAATAAAATTTTTTAATCGACCTCTAAACACCTGGCCACACCCTGGTTTTCCTTGACAACGAAGGCAGGGCCATTGTTTGACCCAATTACCTTGGGCACTCCAAACAGGGGAAAGATTTCTTCCAGTATCTTCTTGATGACTACTGAGACATTCTCTTACCTGGTGGGGAAAGCTTCTACCTATTCCTAAAAGGTATCTATAAACACTAGGAGACATTTGTAACCATATTTTCCTGGTTTTATCTCTGTGAAGTCCACTTCTCAGTAGGATCCAGGCCGTTCCCCATGGAGCCTCCTGCCAGAGTCAACTTTCCTGAAAACAGTTACCTTTTGGCATGGTATACATCAGTGTACTATCTGTTCCAAGAGATACTTGAGACCTGTGACATAATATTTAGTTTTTGAAAATGTCTGGATGAGTTTGCTTACCCCGAAGTGAGTCCATTGATGCATTTGTTTTATCATGGCCTTTGACCGTTTTTGTAGCAGGATCTTCTTTCCTGTTGAGGTGTACCAGAGTCTTTTCCTCAGCCTGGCTGGGTCATGGAGGGCCCTTAACAGAGCCAGAATCCCTTTTTTCTTGCCCTCAGATATCAGCAGGCCCCTCTGCTGATGTGCTGTAGCAAAGGCATATGTGCTGTCCACATAGATGTTAAGGCTTTTTCTCTGCTCAAGGGCTTTGGTGAGGGGAGCAAGCTCTACCCACTGAGTAGAGCTGCCTTCTGTTAGGGCCTGAGCCCATATGACTCTGTTTCTATCTACAACTGCTGCCCCAGCCCATCTTTTTCCTTCTCTAAGAAGCTGTTCCCATCTATGAACCAGATGGCATCTACCCCCTTTGATGGCTGGTCAGTCAGATCTTTATGCCACCCATGTGCTTCAGTGAGCACCTGCTGACAGTCATGAAGAAGGATCTAGGTTGGGGTCTGAGAGCAGGGTTGTAGGGTTCAGACTCGTAGGGGCACTATGGGATCACAAGGAACAAGTGGGACACCCTGCCCACGCCAAGGTTGACTGTTCTTCAGATAGTCCATGAGTATCATTTGTTGCCATAGTCCCCTGTACTCAAGGTCTTTTGCTGGACAGTAGCCCATTTGTGCATAGAAGCACAGAGTGTTGGGGCCCTGTATTCACAAAACAACTGGGCGGGCTTCCATTCTATCTTTGCACATAGCCAACACTCTAGGATCAAGAGGCTTGCCTTCGGGGCTGCTAGAGAGGCCCCTCTTGTTTTTCCTGGGGCAGTCCCTGACCCAGTGTCCTTTTTCCTTGCAATAGGCACACTGATCTTTAGCCAGGAATTCTCTTCTGTTGCCAGGTACTGTCTTCCTAGGTTCCCTAACTAGTGTGGCCAGTATATGTTCCTCTCCTGTCTTTTATCTCTCTTTAGCTCTCTAACTTCCTCTTCTTTTTGTCTCTTTTCTTCCCTAGCTTCCTGCTCTTTTTACCTTTCTTCCTCTTTCTCTTCCTCAGTCTCTCTATTATGCTATCTTCTGCATCTTCCTCTACAGCTACTAGATGCTGTCCACTTATGTGCACAGACCCTGAACCACACTTCAACTTTACTTTCTGTGCAACTTACACTAACTCTCTCAGCAACTTAACCCCTCAAGTTTCTGAAACCTTTTCTTTATATCTTTTTCTTACCTTAGCCAGATTGGTGGGACACTGTCCAAACCCTCAGAGACCCACCCTTGAAGCCTGGCGATAGACCTGGAGCACTCCCTACCTTCAAGGATATTAAACTCAATGGTCAGGAGTGAGGGTCTTCCATCCATATCTGGAACTTTTTTTTTTCTTTTTTTTTTTTTTTTTTTTTTTTTGCCTCTAGCATGATTCTGTCTTTCCTCGGTGATAAAGAAAACCTGTAACAGTTACTAACAAGCATCTCAAGTGAGATGGTGAGAAAACAAGAAGAGAATCTAGAGAATAGGGGTCCACTGAAGAGGACAAATAGCATTTAGTCACACAGCTAGACCAGGAGGCCTTAAAAAGGCCGCTGTAAAAATAAGCACAAGCTTTGTGCCTGTGAAAAAGAAAGGCGAGCAGAGAGGCAGCTGATCTGTTAGTGACTGTGTCTCCGGACTTAAATTTTCCCTTAAGGAGTATGTCTCTTCAGTGTCAACTTGGTGGCTTTGCCTCTCAAGAGAACCAGCCTCCAAATGACACTAGGCTTCTAGTAAGAACTAATAACAAAAGGATGAAGAGATGGTTAGGACCTGGGTGTTAGATTCGAAGTGGCTGACATAAGAATTGTAACCGGTTCACCTGGGACTTTCAGGACCTCAGTAGCAGCCCTTTACCAAACTGTCTTACTGGGTTAAAGGCCCATGGGAAAGAAAACATTAATCCTGACCTTGGCCACAGCCAAAGCCTGAATTCTAAATTTTGACTGGCAAAACAAAGTTCTTCACAGTTTGTTGTAGATTCTTTTTGAAACTATTTTAGGGGCTTCCCTGCCCCCCAACCTGGTACATTTTGGCCACAGGGGCAGAAACTGGCTGCTGAGGGAATAGGATCAAAGGCACTCTCCATGCCAATGATGACTTAACAGGAAAGGTGACTTAATGTTGGAGAGGACTCTTCTCTTGGAATAGGGCCAGTGGATAAGGGGAGGGAAGCAGGCTCTCTCAAAGAAAATTCTCTTAATGCACTCTCTTTTGCTGTCAAAGCATCAGCCCTAGCCAGCGGCCCCTTCAACTTGAAACTCTTTTTCCACTGGCTCAGGCCACTGCCCACGCACAGCCTACAGCTTGCTTGCCCGTGCACCTGCCACCTTCAGCCTCACACTCCCTACTCTGTGCTGCCCCTTCCTTAAAAGCTGTGAATGTTTAAGCAACAGGGAGAATTTTTCTTCAGGATCTAAGGTAAAGCTTTCAGGTTCTGATAATGCTTGCTTCAGACAGGGTCACTCGCTAACCTGGAGTCCTTCAAACTGTTAACATCACGTAGACTGGACAAGGGGACCAAAGGGAGGAGCATCTCTCTTTGGGGAGGAGGTTCAAGAGAGAAAGATAAAACTCCCTGGCAGAAAACAATTTTTCTCAAACAAATTATTTTTAACTTCTAAGTTAAGCACCAAGAAGACCAAGTAAAACTCTTTGACGAACAAAACAAATAGTTCCATGATTAAGTTTTCAGTTATAAAGATCAGAGGAGGAGAAAGGCCAATGTTGAAGGGGCTGCATCCCCTTGCCCGGACCCAGGGGAGGTCTATAAGCCCACAAGGGAAAAACAAAGTATGGGGCCAGTAGAGGAGTCAGGGGTGAGGGCTCGCAGACTTCTTGTCCCCTGGACTGGAGCAGAAGCGTCTGCCTCCAGAGAGGCAGAGGATTCAGGAGGTTGGGTAAACCATAAGTGCACAAAGGCATGGCTACTGTGGAGTCAGGCTCTGTGGGGCTCCGAGCCCTGCAGTTTCAAGTACCTGTAGCAGACACCCACTCCCTGCTGCTTCTTCCTGTGGAGCAGAGATTAGAGGCTGCTGGGGAGGAAATGGGGAATACGAGGGAGGAGCTGGCCATTCAGGAGGCTCCACAATCTCAGGATAAATTTTAGGAGGAGCAGAGGGTACTGAGGATTTTGAACCAGGTTTTGCCAGACCGAGATGTAAGGTTGCTGGTCCGGGTGAGCTCCGGGCTTTTCCTGAAAAACGACAGCTTTAACATCGAGAATCATAGTCAGGTCAAAAGTGCCCTCAGGGACCAGCCAACACTAAAAGTCGTCCACTCAGAGGTGCAGGACAACTGTCACTTTCCCTTCTTAACTTCAACTGACATATTATGTGCTGTGTCCCTAACTTCAGTCCACTGATCTAACGTCAGGCTTAAGGGGTCTTTATCGTCTGTGCCATCCTCACAAAAAACACTGAACAGACAAACAACAGACAACACAAAGAGACCACAATATCCAGACAACAACTGCCATGCCATGCCTAGTCCTAGTCTGCAGGCACCAGCCAAAGACAGTTTCAGAGGGAAGAGGTCTTTGAAGTTTCTCTTCCAAGAGGAACACACTATTCTCTTCTACCCAATAGGAGACCACCAGGCATCCCTGGCTCTCCTGTTGCCCTGAAGGGCTGCAGCTTGTGGTCCTCCTGGCACGTCTGTGGACCACAGCTGAGCTTTACAGCTCCAGAAAGCAGCTGCGAAACCAAAAGCGCTTTTCAGATACTAACCAGAACCAGAACAGAGACAGACACAGAGAGCGGGCGCACACTCAGACACAATTGGGGATCCCCCTTACCTCCAAGAAGGTCTTCAGAGTCTTGGGTGGTCGTGAGATCCCGGGTGAGCCCCCAAATGAAAGACCACCGGGGTGGGGAAGACCCCCACTAAAATCTCGAGACAATGCAACCCCCAAGAACTCACAAGAAACCGGTCTTGATGTAATAAACAAGAGGTGTATTTGAGGAACCAGAGCTCTGGGGATGACACATATCTCACACAGGGAACAGAGGAGTTGACCCCGAGCACAAATAGAGGAAGGTATTTATAGGGAAAATTACATAGGCAGTTGGTTACAGTCACACAAAGCAATTTCATTGGTTTGTAACTTGGGCTCAGTTCAACTCTAGACCACCCTGCTTCTGGGGCAAGCTGACCCTAGTTCTTGTTTTTCTCAGGACTGTTGAGTCAGGCCTTATCGAGGCCAGATGGTTTGTGGTGGCTATGGCCAGACTACATCCCCAAAATATATTATGTTGTTCTTTGCTGTGAGGTGCACTTGTCCTCACAGCAGGGTCAGTGGGGGCTAGTTTAAAATCTTTATTCTTTCATGAACAATGACTTATAGATTTACTTTGGGTTTATTGTAATGGTAAGACATACAATCCAGGCACTATGATAGATCTACTCACATCATACTTAGGAAAAAAAAGATAATGGTACGCAGAAACTTTGAAACCATCTTCTTTTACCCTGAAAGCTTTGAAGCCAACATAGATATCCACAAACTCAGATCCAGGCCTAGTGAATGACCAGAGTTCAGGCTTATTCATAGGAATTTTAGGATCCATAGTTTCCTTTTTCCTTAGCTACTGTACACCTGCTCCTTAAATGACTTTGCCATCCAAAAATGGGAATGAATTTAAAATAAAGTCTTCCCTTCATTGACAATGAAGACTCATCTGCAGATTGTTCAGTAATCCTACACTACATTATTGTCTTCCAAGGTTCTCCCTCCTCTCTCACATGTCTCTCTCTCTTTCTCTTCCTCTCTCTCTCTCTCTTTCTCTCTCTCTCTCTCTCTCTCTCTCTCTCTCACACACACACACACACACACACACACACACACACACACACACACACACACACACACACACACACACACACACACAGAGTATTCCTCTCTGTCCTATCCATCTTCCTCCCTCTCCCAACCATCTTCCCTTACAAATCTTAAAAAGTGTAATTTATCTGGGGATTTATTAACAAAAGACTAGACCTCAATATCTAATATTTGTATTAAGGAGATAAGCAATAGTGAAAGCAGAGAGAGGACTTGTCTAGTGTAGTCAATCAAAAAGAAAATTATAAAGAGATACAATGACTGCAAGTCTGTATACAAAGTACTGATATGAACAGTGAGTTTAAATGATAAAAAAGTAATAGAGAAAAACGAACAAACATTGCACATTGTCAAGAAGTTCTGGTCTAGGGGCTGTTGTTGGTCATTGTGTCTTGCAAAGTAGTGTGGCCCTTATTGCTTGAAATGTCATAATAGTTGTGAAGGAAAGATAACTCCTTTCCAGACTGCATCTTGCTCCCATTGATAACTACCAGTATCTAGGTGATTGGCGTCATGATGTGATAGGTTTTTATTCTTCTTACAATTCAAAAACATGTAAGAGAAAATGTTAAGGACAATGACACATCTCTTTGCTTTAAGTCTTGAAGACAGGGAAGACAAGTTTGGCAGACTCTGTTTAAGTGATTAATAAGGTAGCTTAAGTACAAACCTGGACAGCAAAACTAAATGAAAGATCAGTCACCAGGATTTTATGCTATGTTAAGACTTACCTTCTGGGCCAAGTAGGCACCAGGGTTTTTATGAAAAAGTAACTCCTTAAGAGCCTGTTTTTCAAGTTAAAAAAAAAAAAGGAAGAAAAAAAAAACAAAGAAGAAAGGAGAAGGATGGAGTGAACTTTGATGCCAAAATCTAGAATACAGGCACATTCTGAAAAGAAACACAATGTCCCTTTAAAAAGCAAACATTCTCTTGTAAATGTTTCATTTCTGTGTTTACAGGGAAATTTCTCTTATGGCTCTTAATGTCTCTTTGAAGATATGTTCAGGAGAGGAAGTAGACAATGAAGGAGACAAGAACTCAAGTCTGAGACCATGAGGAGTTTCTGGAGTTTCTGTCTACTGGAAGGTTTTATCTTTTTAGCTGATATTTTTCAATAGATCTGTGAAACACTTTACTTTTACAGGTATGTATCTTTCAGAGTAACATTTCTCCCTTCGGGAGTCTTACAAATATCACATCTGTTTTAGAACAATTGGAAGACAAACTGTGTGCTCTAATTAGAGGGCGAAATTACTTGGAATGGGTTAGTAGATCACTAAAAGTGACTGACACAAATGCTTAGAGGAAAATTGTTCTTTCTGACTTAAATGCTCTCTACCAAATCAGTATGCCCATAATAAGTGAGGTGAATCTGTACCTCCTCTCCTCAATGACTATAAATTTGCCATGAGTCAATGGCAACACATTACAATTGTATTTCTCCTCTAGCAAAAACACAGATATTAACCTGAGTCTCCATTCTCCTGAGTTTGTAAAATCTGACTAGAGGTACTATTAAAAACTACATGCTCTAGAGAATTTTCCTTCAGCCTCCACAAATACTGTGAATACACTATTAAACGCTTTGCCCTTCAGTATTTGGATTTTGTACTCACACAGCAGGAATTTAGACATAAGCAAAATCTGTAAAGTTAAAGACCTACAAGCCAACCAATCAACCAGCCCACCAATAACAAACAGAAATAAAAAACGTTGCTAAATAAAGTTCAATAAACTTCAGTTTAACTATTAAAAAGGCTGAATAAAGGTTTGAATTTCAGGTCAAGAGGCAGCTTGCTTCCTATTTGATCTGTAGCAATTGAAGCACAGATAATAGAGACACTATTTTAAACACAAAGGTTAAACACTGCTGCATTTTGACAAAGGTTAAATGCCTATTTACCAGAGTTAATTACTTAATAGCACTCTTAATACCATTCTTTATATAAAGGTTAATCTCATATTTTTAACTTCATGTTTCCTGTCTTTAAAGGAAATATTCATTAGAACCTGAACAATTATCTAACTGTTAATTTGTTTTGGTCTTATTTATAGTTCTTGATACACTTCATTATCTGTTGTGAATAGGTGAGTTCAAGAAGGAAAATTAATAAAAAAAAAAAACCAAAAAACAAATAGTATTATTGTAGGTGACTGTACTTAAAGAGCCGAAAAGGAGAGATAGGCTGGAAATGTGGCAGAGGTGGTAGGACAGTTGCCTAGCATTCAAGGTTCCCTGGGTTCACATGAATCAAACTTCTTCTTATAAGTTTATAATGTAAGGAAACCAGGATATATAGGCAGAAGGATGAAATGTTCAAGATAAACCTAGGCTACACATTTCATGTATGTCCATGACCATACAGATAAATTCCAATTATTGTATAGCAATGCAATTATCAAATAATTAAAATTAAAAATTATAAAAATAGTATACAAGAGTAGAAGATATGCTTAATTTGATATGTATGTCTGGCGCTATCTTACTCAATATGTATGCAATATTTTCTATACTTATACTATAATATATTAAAAGTATTTTTAACCTCTTTTTTTCAATATCACTGAAAGACAAAATAAAACAAAACAAAAATGTGTTCATATTTGGTTGAATTGCTAATGCCTATTTTTCAGCTAGGATATTACCCTTGCCTAAAGAGATTGAATTCAATTATTTGGACAATTGAAAATGACAGATTTATTATATTGAAAATGGAAAGGTGGCAAGGAAATGTCAGCACCTGGCTGAGGTGTACCTCCTTAGAGGGAGGCTTCAGTTAGGCAGAGGAAAGCCATCTGATCTCTGAGGTAAAGACAAGGATGGAGGCAAACCAATAGGAAATCAGGAAGCAAGGGTGAATATGTTAAACTCACACATAATATCAGAGACTCTCAGCTTATGTTTAGAACTACTTAGAAACTCTGTGATTCTATATTAGATCAAGTGACAGGATGCCCACAAGGCATCTGGACATGGTTCTTTATTTCATCATTTTGTTCCTTTTCTGTAATACTAATGCTTCAATTCTTCTCACTATACTTTATTTGCATATCTGTATTCATGTTGATTCCACTACTTCAGCCCAGTGCTTGGAAAAAGTATTGTTTTCATTTTACTTGAATAAGGTGACAGTATTCTAAGCTGTAAGATCATTTGGTAGTAGTGATCGAAGAACAAGTAGAATCCATCCAAAGGAAGGTGGTGGATGGAAATGGTTTGCAGTCTTAGTCTTGTGTCGTGACCTTAAAACATTATGATGATTTTACTTTACTTTTACTTGAAGAAAACTCAGACTTAACAATGCCACTTACTCATAGTGTCTTTGAATTAATTGTGAAGATGAGAAAAAATCATGATGTGAAGCAGGCTGGTCAGTTTCCTCACTGTAACTGATGAGGATATAATCTGTGGAAATCCATCTATTAAAGGCTTAATTCAAAAGATGTATAAAGGCTTGAGAAGATTATTCACACAACAGTCAAGAAAGGATACAGGAACATTAAGTTCAAATAAAGAAAAACAATTTAAAATTTACTTTTTTTAAAAGTTTACCAGTCAAGTCAGTTGTATACTTTCACTCATTCTGCTTAGTATGCCAGAGAAAACTTTGTTTAACTGATCAATTTAGAACAGTTTTTAAGTTTACAGCAAAACTAAATATATATATATATATATATATATATATATATATATATATATTCCATAATGTCATGGCCTCTCCTGTGTCACCATCCTTCAGTGTGATATCTTTGTCATAACTGATCAGTTAACACTGATAAAACAGTATTATCCAGGGACCAAAGGTTACATTAGGGTCTTGTATATTTTATAAGCTTGAACAAATTTGACAACAGTTTGTATTTAACATTACATGATCAGATTAATCATTTTATAAATCAAAAACCGGGCTCTGCTTCTTTAATCCTGTCACTCCTAAGGCTTGACAATCATTAACATTTACTGTCTCCATTTTTATAGTTTCAGAAATTTAAATAGCTGTGATTCATGCCTTGAAGTTTCCTTCATATCTTTTCATGATTTTGTATCTCATTATGCTCAGTACTAATTATTTTTCTGCTTTCTAGGTACAAAATGGTTTTGAAATTTGCTTGCAACCTTGTTGTTTTCAAATTTTGGCAATTATTAATTAAAAATGGTTCATCATCACACAGGTTTGTGTTGTGTGTATTTTTTAAATCCACGCTAATGCCTTGATCAGGAGCTATAACCACACTAATAGCTCCTTCTGACTCCCTTTTGCTCCATCCTCCTTAGCCCAGGATCAATCACAACCATCCTTCAGCCATGTGTCTCTCTCTGCCCAGGTCTTCATTCCCAAGGTTTAATAACAAGGAGTGTGATTAGTGATTGGCATATTCTAGAATAATATTGTTTTTTTCTCTCTCTCTCTTTTTTTCTTCCTTCCTTTCTTTCTTTCTTTCTTTCTTTCTTTCTTACTTTCCTTTTCTCCTCCTCCTCCTCCTCCTCCTCCTCCTCCTCCTCCTCCTCCTCCTCCTCCTCCTCCTCCTCCTCCTCCTCCTCCTCCTCCTCCTCCTCTTCCTCCTCTTAAAAAAATCTGTGGGACTATTCTCAAGTATTCCTTCTATTTGAGTCCTTTAAGCATTTTCTCTATAGCATTCCTTGTCCAGATCCTGGGATTCTGGTGTTCTGATAGTTCTGTGGTCTCTTCTCATTTGCTGTAGTTTGAATTTTTCTGAGGACATACAGTGTACAGTATATGTGATCATGTGCATGTCACTTATTTTTGAAACAGGAATTGCCTCGGTAAACCAAGAATTCCTCATACTTAAGATGTTCCTGCTTCACGTTTAGAGCAGTGACTCAAGGAATGGCCATTCAGAGCCTGACACACATGTGGCCCATATATATATATATAGTCACCAAAACTAAAAAGATTGATGAAGCTAGAAAATGCATGCTGAAAGGGACCAGATATAGATCTCTCCTGAGAGACACATCCAGAGCACGTCCAATACAGAGGTCAATGCTAGCAGCAAACCACTGAACTGAGAATAGGACCCACTTAGGGGGAATTAGAGGAAGGATTGAAAGAGTTGAAGGAGCTTGCAACCCCATAAAAACAACAATGCCAATTAATCAGAACTTCCAGGGACTAAAAAACTACTGAAAGACTATACACGGACTGACCCAGGGCTCCAACTGCATATGTAGCAGAGAATAGACTTGTTTAGGCATCAGGGGAAGGGGAGGCCTTAGGTCTTGCCAAGGTTGGACTCCCAGTGCAGGGAAATATGGGGGGGGGGGTGCAATAAGGGCGATGTATACAGGGAATACCCGTATGGAGTGGGGGAGGGGAGGGAATGGGGGCTTATGGACAGGAAACTGGGAAGGGGAATAACCTTTGAAATGTTAGTAAAGAAATGTATCTAATTAAAAAAAAGTTGTTCCTGCTTCCACCGCTGGTTTCTATGACTGTAGAATTATATAGCACCATGCTACTTTTATTGTCTATCTTTAATTGATATGAAAATTAGAGTTTGCTATTCATTTTGTAACCTAATTATTTCTTTACCAATGAGTTAGAAAAGCACTTATATAGTTTAGATAGGAAAGCATTGCATGTTATCCTTTGCATATGCATATTTAGTAAGAAGCTATCTTCAATGATAACTTTCTTAACAGTTTTTTTATTGAGAAAAGAAAGTTTATTTTGATGAAGTCCAGGTTGTTAAAATTGTTTTCTATGTACTTTAGTATCATATCTAAGATGTTACCACCAAATCATAAGTCATCTTGACTTTTCTGTAGTCAGTGACTCTCAACCTTCCTAATACTGCAATCCTTTAATACAGTTCCTTGTGCTGTGGAGACCACCCAATCACAAAATTATTTATGTTCCCCTTTATAAGGACAATTTTGGTAATTCTATGAAGTGTAATGTTTTCCTAGGTTATTACAATTTCACATTTTTGGATCTTCATCCAATTGATTTGAAAGTTGTTAAGGATTTTAATATTTGTATAATGACTTTTTTATGTAAAAGCTTTCCAAGTATTCTCACGTTTTTAAAAACTGAATGTTTTGTAGGTACCATTGCAAACTTTTGATACTTTGGTTGAAACTCAGCTTATTATTTACATAGATTTGCACATTGTACTTTTGCTGGGATAGTATAAAGAGCCCAAGATTCCAGGAAATCTGATTGTTCTTCCCTCTCCTGCTGTGAGTACCTTTGTCCTGTACCCAGAGTGATTCTTCCTTCTTCTGTGCTTGCATTCCTGGCATTCTTCATCTTAGGTGGTGCTACTCATTGTTCAGGGTGTGGTCTCATCCCTTGGAAATGAAAAGGTATTGACAGGAAATGGTGACAACCAGAGGATGAAGTCTAGTCAATGCTTCAAAGTTTTACGCTTGGAATAAGAAAAACTTTCTGTATTGATAATATAATATGCAGAAAGTGCTTCTTATATTCCCTTCATGCTGTGTTTAAACGTTCAAGTTGTATCACTTAGGACTTTTCTTTCAGTGAATTATGTCAATATGGAGAGTGAATCTAAGAACTG
Source organism: Rattus rattus (assembly GCF_011064425.1). Lineage (NCBI taxonomy): Eukaryota > Metazoa > Chordata > Mammalia > Rodentia > Muridae > Rattus > Rattus rattus. The sequence continues at coordinate 45,159,453 of NC_046164.1, read as the reverse complement.
TCCAGCTTATGCCAACTTTCTACCGTTTTCTTTTGTGGTTAATTATTTACTTATTTTACATCCCACTGTTAAGGATTCTACAAACCCCTTTGAAGCAACACACTTTTACAGTTCCATCTCAGGTCTTACCTCAGTGCATGTGAGGGACAAGCTGTCTACCAGTTAGTTCATCCAAAGACTCACTTCTCAGTATGTAGCTTTGTATCAATAAATGAGCTACAATCATGCAATCACAAACTGTTTTTTTCTTATTCCTAAACACATACACAGTAAGACAGCCTACAGTCTGAAAGAATAAAAAATGCAACTAAGAAGTCAGAAGTTTAAAAAAGCCCTAAATACCTCAAATTCCAGACCCTGCCCTCTACCTATAAGTAAAAGGTCACATTTCTTGAGCCTGCTCTCCCAGGAACTAGGTCAAAGGACTTATGATAAGGCCCTTAGAGAACAATCTTGAGAAACAGGAAGCTCCTCCTTGTGATATTTCACTGGTATTCTCGACTCTTTCCAATGACGCATACCTGCCCCCTTGGGTTGTGGTTTCTCTCTTTAAATACCCTTTCTCCCAGCCTCTCGGGTCCAACTCCTGTGCCCCTGCGTGGGATATGAGTCTCGACCCCAGTGCACTGGTTCCTATAAATAAACCTCATGTTTATTACAGCAAGGACGGTCTCACATGAGTTCTTGGTGGGTCGCATCATCCCGAGACTTGAGTGAGGGTCTCCTCGCTCCCGGGGTCTTTCAAGTCTACAAATAATGGAAATGTCACCAAGTATGATGGAGTTGTTCTAAATATATAATTATTAATGGAACAACTAATTTTAAATCATTGGAAATATCAGGTAGAAAGTATGTTCAAGATATGTTTTTTTTTAAGAAAGTACAAGCTTTGAGGGAATCACTTACTTTTTTATTTGACATAAATTATTTGATGGTAGAATTTAATCTTTATAGCTTTTTATTAGCCAAACATTAACATAGTATGCTTAGGCCATAGGCAAAATGTTAAAGGAAAATCAGTTGACAGCTCTCAAATTATAATAATAACTCTGATTGTAAACAATTTTATACCTATGACAATTGCAAATATATAATATGATCTTTTTTAAAATTTTAAAGCCTGGCTCGAGTGCTTTCTAAGAAAATTTTAGATATAGTTCATCAGTGGAAAATGTAATAATAATGAAATTAATGTTTTTACCATATTATTCCTCTAAGAAAATTAATAGTCGAGGATATAACTAAGTGGTAGAGTATCTATTTGGCATATGTGAGGTTCTGAATTCAGTCACTACTATTGCAATAAAAAGTAAAAAGAAGGAAAACTAAAAGAAATCAAGTATACATAAATCAATTGCTTGAAAAAAATTAAAATATAAAACTTAGTCATAAATGTCACCAAATATATGGGGAAAATTCCATATTCAGGATAAATATACATGGAGCTCAGAATTTTTAATATGAACAAATAAACGTACATTTGAGCAATTTTCAAATCCACATGGCATTTATTGCAGGAATAGTTCTGCTTTACTTAGCTATAATAACATTTGGTTAAAGAATTAATAATGATTTTATCTGAATTATTTAAAAGCAAAGTGTCTGTGTAACAATGATTTAGAGAAGCTTCATCTCCTATTCAAGCCAAATGTAATGTTTTAACTCGCTCAATATTTAGTGCCACACCAAACTCCCCCGTGCATTATAATTTATTATACAAAACTGCTTAGAATTATGTGGATGAAAAACATCAAAGTCATTGACATTCAGTTCAAGAAACAAAGTCATTTGAGGAGTAATCATGAAATTTGTAGCTCACAAACCAAAATAAACTTCCATTTTCTCACTAATTATTTTCTGTTGATGTAGGAAATGTTCCCTGAGTAGGTGACATTTACATTAAGACTTGAAAGATGATAATGAGATAAAGAGGAAATGCACATCAAAGTAGAAAGGAGCTTAAAAAAAAAAAAAAAGGATAAAAACAGAGAAGCTGCCATTGCAAATGAAACTCCTCAGTGTTAAAGCAAATGTCCCTTGGCTTTACAAACTGGACAGAAAATTCAGTTTATTGGTAACTAGATATTAGCTTTGGTTATTATTTTTAATTTTATTCAAAAAATGTTGCAATGCAGCATTTCATGACTGAATATCTATGTTCCATGATACTAGAGACTAAGAAACAGAATATGCATTGATTTTAAAATTTGCAGGTTTCTACCACAGTACAGGGACATAATACAATATGAAGATTAAATTAAATCCCCTAATATGACATTCATGCAGTAACTGGAATAGTTTGAAAATAATGTATGAAAAATAGAAGTCTTGGAGAATAAACACACACACACACACACACACACACACACACACACACACACACACGCACACACATATATGCAGTTTGAATTTTAAAGAGGCTCCAGATAATGGTGTGTGGTGTGGCCCTCTTTGGGAATGTTATGGAACTTTTTATACTGCAGCTTTGTTGGACAAAGTATGTTGCTGGAGCAGAACTTGAGCTTTTGTAGCTCTTACTCTTTCTCAGTTTTGCTGAGTTCTTGTGCCATATGATGAGGCAACCTTCTGCTACTGTCTCAACTCCTTTCCTGCCTGTATATCTCCCCCACTTTAGTGGAATCTATCCTTCTAGAACTCTAAGACAAAATAAACCATTTGTCTATGAAGGTGCTTTTGCAAGGGTATTTTTATCACAATGATAGAAATAAAACTGATAGAGAAGTAAAACTTCAACTTCTGTGAACAGAAAAGAATCAATGAAGCAGCAAATAAAATACTGGAAAAAATCCAGTGGAGCTACTCTTGTGCAAAGACAGTACAAATATTTTATAATATAAACTTTATGTCAAGATACTTTTATTTGTGCTTTTTGTCACTATAATTTTTAGATATGGTCTTACCTTGTAACCAACACTAGACTTGAATGCTAGGCAAAGATTCTGGATGAAATTCCAAGTTCTGGGATTATATGCACAAACACCTGAGAATTCCTGCGTAAAATATTATTCTAAGATGATTTTATATATAGTATATTAGTGAAAATTAATATAATAATAGCTACTATTCTACTAAATATATTATCTGATTATTGGGTCTTATTCTCACATTTTAGTAGACCATATTTTTTCCTTACCTTTTCTGCATGAATGTATATGATTTGAATATCAGGTTCTACTTGTTCTTTTCACACTTTTTCCACATGATAGCTTCTTCCCTCAGACTTTTCAACTCAGTTGCCATTTCTGTTTCTTTTCTGTAATTAACGGAGAAAACTAATATAGATATATTTTCTTACTTTCTGCAACTATTGATTCTAATTTTAGCAGGTTCAAACACAATGGAATCAATTTCTGCTTATTTCAAGATTGAATATGCATATCTATTACTCAGACATGTATATGTATGAGCATATATCAATACATTCTTTAACCTTGATTTATTAAATCTGTCATTGTACTGCACAAGAGTAGATCAGAGGTATGACTGTAATTTATTATTCAAATACAGGCTAGTGAATAGGTTCATCCCTTAAGGTTGGACAACGTGATCTGGAAATTTTCCATTAAAAATTTGCCTAAGTATCAAAGCATTGAAATTAAAACCATATTAAAATAAATCTTATCTAGACTCTTATAAAGATTAGGGGAAACTGGTGGTGACATGATTTTTTTGGACAACAATTCAAATTACCTTTCTTTTATTAATTGATTCTATGGGCCATTAAGTATGCTATTTAATTTCAATGTACCTGACATTCACGTGTGAAGAAAGTGAAGGCATTTGGTATGATGTAATCATTTTTCCCAGTAGTGAAGTTGTACAAAACTTTCCTAACCTCATTTCCTCTTCCAGATTCTAAGTTTCTCAAACTTCATTAATGTTCATATAGAGGTACTCTTTCTATACGAGTTAACCTTGATTCCTGAATACACTTAATTATACAAAGCATGTTAATTTTACATTCATAAATCTTTCATGATAATATGAAGCAGAGGAATTATGTGTCATCTTTATCAGCTTAGTTACAAATATGGAAAAATCCATATCTTCACATGATGTAAGTATTTAGTGCACAAACGAATCTGACACACTTGAGGGGGATAAGGCTTCCCTGGAGGAAATAGAAGCCATCTGATACTGAAGCACATGTTTTAATTTGTTCCACAGTAGAGCTAAGTGAAGTATAAGGTGAATGAACAAGGTCATAAATGCCTCAAGTGTAGCATAATATATAATCAAACTTTTAATTTTACTGCCACTTTGTTTTGAGAAAATAAAATGGAAAATAAAATATGCCCATTTAATGAAACACATTTACTCTATGACAGATGAGTACATTTTAAGTAACCCTTCAAGTTAAACCAAACTCTATTAGAAGCAAAATGCACTTCTGCATGAGCCAAATGTCATTTTAAGTAAGGGAAATGACCATGAGTGTAAGGATTACAAAAGTGAGTAAGTCATAAGGACTGAGGGGATGCCAATTGCATCACTGCTAATATTTTCAATTTACATGTCTACAAATTATCTGTAAAATATGTATCAGCAAGCAATGTAGTGGCTGTTCACGTTTTCACTCCCAATATAAAGGGATGAGTGTCCTTCTTACCCCACATCTTTGCCAGCCTGAGAAGTAATTTGCTTTATTATATCGGTCATTCCTACAGGTATAAACTAAAATTTCAGAGATGTTTTCATTTGCATTTCTCTGATGACTGGGGATGCTGAACATTCCTTTAACCAACTCTATGACATTTAGCTATTATTGTGTGTTAATATTTGAGAACCCCCTATTTATTTCTGTACCCAATTTTTAATGTAGTTGCTTTCTTCTTTTTCCTTGGTTTCTTACACATTTTATGTATTCATCCTCTATTAGCTATGAATTGGTAAGGATTTGTGAAGTTTCCTCTTAGAAGACATGTAGGGAAAGAATAATTATAAAATCAGACTATTTGAAGAATCCCAACTGCTGCTTGATGACTTAGTAAAGTTCATTTTGTATAAGGACTTGAGGCTGGATTCCCCAGCATACCCAGAAATGCCAAGAGGGTGTGATCACTCTCCTGCATTTCCATGATTATGAGGGTGAACACAGAGAGAGACTAATCTAGGATAAAACTCAAATTATCTAGTCTAGTTAGCCAGGTTGATGATCTTTGAGTTCAAGCAAAAGACCAAGTCTTAATCTATAAAGTATATACTGGTTAAATAAATCACCATCTAGCCTCCATACATAAATGCACATACACCATACATGCATACATACATTGGCAAAAGACATACATAAAGAGAGACAAAGAAAGGGGAAGGGACAAAAAGTGGAAGACAGAGACAGAGGGAGAGGGAGGGAGGGAGGGAGGGAAAGAGAGAGGGGGGGGAGAGAGAGAGAGAGAGAGAGAGAGAGAGAGAGAGAGAGAGAGTGTTAACTTAATGTGACTCAAGAAAGAGCTTCTATCCAATACAATCCACTCATATGCCCTGAGATGGGATGAAACATGACATTACTGAGAACACATATGTAAAGCAGAGTGACCCAAGTCAAACATTGCCAGTAACTTCTCTGTTAGGTAATAACATATCTGTGTGTTGTAGAAATCTAAGTGAAAAAGAAAACCAAGCAAGGAGAGAAATATTACTGTAGGATGGAAAGGAATCACCTTCCTTGCTTACACAATAAGTAAGAAAGTTGACCTAAGAACAGAACTAATAAGCATTAGACAGTTACAACAGTGGCCACATAAGTCATGAAAGACATATTTGATACTGATACTAAAAGATATGATTATCAAACTTGACAATATTGTTTCCTGTAGAAAGGAATGACAAGTTGATTTTGTGGTGAAAGGGCAGACAGAAAGTAAGAATTATTCAGTTTTAGAAATTTATTTAAATATTTTACTACTACTACTACTGCTACTACCACCACCACCACCACCACCACCACCACCACCACCACTACTACTACTACATCTTTTTTAACAGTCCAGTCGTTATCTGACTCATCCCATTCTTCCTCCCCTGTCTCCAAGAGAATGTCTCCACCCAACCCCCACTGCACCACACCTCCCCATTCCCTGGGTCCGCAAGTCTCTTGAGAATTAGGTGCATCTTCTCTATGGCCAGACCAGGCAATTCTTCGCTGTATGTAAGTTGGAGGCCTCATATCAGCTTGTGTATGTTGCCTGGTTGGTGGCTAGGTATCTAAGAGATTTCTGAGGTCAGGTGTTGCTAGACCTCCTATAGCAACACCCCCTCCTCAGCTTCTTCTAGCCTTTCCCTAATTCAACCACAGGAGTCCCTGGTTTCTGTCTATTTGCTGGGTCTAAGTATTTACACCTGACACTTTCAGCTGCTTGTTGGACATCTAAGAGGTCAGCCATGCTAAGTTCCTCCACAGCATCAGTAATAGTGTCAGGACTTGGAGTCTCTGCTTGAGCTGGATTCCAATTTGGACCATCACTGGGCCTTCTATCCCTCAGTTTCTTCTCCATTTTTGTCCCTGAATTTCTCAATTCTGGGTCAGAAGTTTTGACAGTGGAATAACAAACCCATTCTTCCACTACCCTGTCTTTCTACTGAACATAGACTCTACCTGCCTTCTCCCCACTGTTGGGCATTTCATCTAAAGTCCTTACCTTTGAGTCTTGAGAGTCTCTCATCTCCCAGGTCTATAGTACATTCTAGAAGATCTCTTCACCTCTCCAGGTTGCCTGTTTCTATTCTTTCTGCTGGCCCTCAGGGCTTCACTCTTGTTCCACCACCAAACACCTGATCATTTCCCCTCTTCTCTTCCCTGTTCCCTTTCCCACCAGTTCCCTCCCTTCTCCTCCACCTCCTCTGATTGCTTTCTTCTCCCTCCCAAGGGGAATTGAGGCGTCCTCACCTGGGCCGTTCAGCTTGTTAACTTTCTTGAGTTCTGTGGATTGTATTCTGGGTATTCAGTACTTTTTTGGTGAATATCTTCTTAGTGAGTGCATATTATACACATTCGTTAGAGTCTGAGTTATCTCATTCAGGACAATATTTTCTAGTTCCATCCATTTGCCTGCAAATCTCATGTTGGCCTCATTCTTAATAGCTGAATAGTATTCCATTGTTTAAATGAACCATATTTTCTGTATCCATTCCTCCAGTGTGGAACATCCGGGTTGTTTCCATATTCTGGCTATCACAAAAAAGGCTGCTATGAACACAGTGGAATACATGCGACATGGTGGGGCATCTTTTGGGTATATGCCCAAGAGTGGTATAGCCAGGTCTTCACTTTGTAAGAACGATCTGATTATCATACCTTACAGATTTTTCATAATATGCTGAAGGTGTTCACAGCTCAAATATAGGGTCCTTTATATGTGGATTTACAGGTAATGTTCTAATATTCAGTTAAAGTAACTCATCCTATATCAATTAATATTAAAAAAAATCGTTTCTCTCAGGCATGCTATGACCTTTAGAACTAGAGATCTCCCCATAAGCTCACATATGTAAATATGTAGTTTCCTGGTGTTGGTGCCTTTTGAGGGGTTTTGGAAAAATTGGGACATGAAATTTTGCTGGTGAAACTACAGCGCTTTGAAATTTTATAGCTCTGTCCTATTTTCTGTTTTCTTTTATGTTTCCTGCATGCTGTTAAGATGTGAATCTCAACTTCCTCTTCTTATTGCCAACGTTCCCCTGCATTTGGACATGAATTCCTCTTCAATTTTAAGCTAAAAGGAACTCATTCTTAAGTTAATTTTATTCATAGTATTTTCTCACAACAGAAAAGATATATATATATATCGCTAGGGAGGACCCTCTCCTAGGTCATTGTAGATTCTATAAAGTTTGCTGTTACCATTAGCCATCCCAATGTTCTAACCTCTTATGATACTAAAAGTGGGATTAAATGTAAAAATAAATTTTATTTTCCTGGTATATTTGTCATTTTTGAGACTTATTGCTGCATAAAATTACCCTTTCTACTTCTGTCTGAACTCTCTGGCTGGCTGTATCAACAAAGGTGTTCTGACTCCAACTCCTCTCCAAGCTGACTAATTTAATTGGGTTACTTCTCATTGAAATGCTTGCTTGGCCTCAGGCTAACTCTAGGAATTTGTTCTAATCTGGCTCTGTGATAGTTAATCCTGGTTGTCTATTTAGAATATCTGGAATGAACTACAATCCAGAAATGGATGGCATATCTATTATCTAGATCATGAGGCTAAAGACCCAGGCTTTTGATTGAGATCTTAATGTGGATGACAAACACCTTTGATTCAGATCTAAGTTAAACAGATCTATGAGATCAAGATCAGCCTGGGACAGAACAAGATCAAAGTAAATAAAAGCTAAGGCCCAGGCATAAGTCTTTAGTCAGAGCCATGTCTTCTTCAAGAGGCCTGAACAAAAAAGGAAATGTTCTTTCTTCACATTCTTGCACTTTCTTGCTAGCACATCTGTTGGAGCCTACATTTCTATGTCTTCAGAATCCCAGCTTTTACAGAAGATCAGCTGCAACACCCTGCCTCATGGCACTGAGCAACTACTAGATTCTTGAACTTCACATTTGTAGTTGGCCATGGTTAGGTGAGTATGGTCTGATATAATTGTAGCTATTCTGTATGTGGCCTCCACGGTGCTCATAAGGTTAAATTAAGTTCATCCACTTTTATAGGAGTTATCAATTTAACTGACACTAAAGAATGTTACTAATAATTAAAGAAGTTATAGGTGTATTATTTATGCTTTCTTACCTTAATACTCTGCTATTATTCTGTTCCTACCTGTCTACCATCCCTCTTACTTTAGTTAGGACTCATCAGCTTGGCTGATAATATTTGTCTAGTTAGCCAAACATATTTTACCACTTTACTGCTTGCCTTTTAAACTTTTGAACCTATTTTTTCCTATATAAAGCCTGCCTGAGAACTGGCTGCTACAACAAAATTAGGCTCCCGAGTCCTTTTTCTAGTTCTGATTGATCAGCCTCAATCAAGTGTCCAATTTTTTTTCATCATATCTGAGAGTGGTGTTTGAATTGGTCAGTGTGTGGCTTATCCCAAAGAACAACAAGATAGATGAATTTCAACCTATAATTTATTTCAATAATGTGTGTGTATTCATTTCATAAGTTATATGACTCTAAAGAACCATGAATAATACAGACACCTTCTTATTCTCTGACTTCAACTGCCTCTGCTGACCTGTACTGAACCTCACTGCAAAGCACTAACTCCTACCTGACTGATTTTCATCCAAACTGACTGAGCTCTCTAAACTGAATAGACTGAACACAACTGATTGTCTCTTTCTCCCTACACTAGCCTTAAATGACTTTTCTTTCCTGTGCTTTCCAGTGAGAGTTGGTGATTCCCTACCTCTCCCTCCTTCTTTCAAATTTTTCTCGGATACAATACTTTGCCTCTCAATTGAACATCATTTTTAAACATGGCTGCAAAAATTAAGTTACCATCATTGTTTGATATTAAAAGCACATAATAAGGGTCTGCTTATATTCCTGACAGTGTAGTCAGGTTGCTGGACTAAAGTTTCTATAAACTTAAATAAAGGGTTTAGATATCAGGATTAGAGTTTCATCACACCAGTGCCCTTTAAAATAAAGGGATGCCACATATTGTCAAGAGAACGGAGATTCAGCAAATATTGGCCTGTAGGCACCTGCATTGGAACATTGTAGAATCTGTGACTGTGAGATACAAATTCATATGTTGTATGCCACCTAGTTAATGATAAATTTTATGAAGTCTAAAACTTAAAAAAGTTTATGAAATGCCAGTGTTTGCTGCAACTATTCTACCACGTGATTTTATTTATTTGATTTTGTTTTATAAATACTACCTATTATTTAGAACTGTGTTGAATATCTCCAAAATATTAAAACAATCTTTTTTTAATTCAGAAAATGTATTTTCCAATGTTATTCTGCATTATCATATACTAATTGCCATATTCTTAAAATTTTTGTAACTTTGTAGCATTTATTTACTTATACAGAGTTACAGTAAATATTACACCATTGATTTCATATAGGGGATTACACTACCTAGAAAATATGTGTACAAACAGAGATAGTGGTTTTTCTCTAAAATTTCAAATGGGGAATTTTGCAATAATAATATATTCACTAAAATATCCAACAAAAATGCTATATAAAAGGACACAACATATACACTATATTTTCAGGAGGAGGAAAAACCAGACATGTCCAAGAAAATTGCAAACAAGCTAAAGCCACTAATGTCACACTCATCTGCATCCATGTCCTTCACTACCATCTTATGTCCTTCTTTATACAGACCTTAAGCTAACAGATCCCAAGGCACCGGGGGCTACCTGTGATACAGCTCTTATGATGGAAGAACATTAACTAATTGCTTCCCACATTTCGACAACACCATCAATTTTATGCATCTCTTCTTTGAAATGGAAACACCATACTTTCCAGGAATCACAGACAAGATGACAGTAATTGCATAGGATACCCATCACTCATATAGCATCTGGCTTCCATCCTTCCTCTGTACATGGATACAGAGGCTTCATTTCTACTCAAGGCCCTCACCATGTCTCCTTACATTGTGTTAATTTTTTGCTCATAAAGCCTTTACTCAAAATACAATCCCATTCAGTATTCCCTTCAGGTTCAAACCAGAAATCTTTTCATGTATAGGAGTTAACTAAGTACAGGGAATAAGAAATTCTTTAACCCAGAGGAATATATGTTCGAAAAGTAAGAATAGCTTAGCTCCCAGAGAATAGGAAGAATTCTAATGAGGAGATAAATGTTTTCTTCTTTATGGGCATATAATGTACACTATGAGCAAGATGGCTTATATACAATGGGCATGTATTTTTCACAGCAGTAGAAATTAAGAAGCCCAAGATTAAGAAAACATCAACTCCTCTATTTGTGAGTTTGATACTCAGTTCAAAAGAAGTGTTCATATGCTGTCATGCTGCAGAAAAGACAAATAAAATACCTTTCACCTTTTTTGATAAAAGTATTAGTTTCAATGATTATGATTCTGGCCCTTTAGAGCTTGACTCCTGATCTTTGATTCTACACCCATTGCATATGAATTTTAGAGAAATTAATATTTAACAGGTAACAAAACATTGTTCCTTTCATTTTCCTATTGAAACATTAAAACCTATTGTATCTAAGTCTTTAATATGGTATGCATATTTATACTGATATAAATGTCTTAGGAAGTTAACACTTTATTTTAAGCTTGTGACTACCAGTTGGCTTTAATGATATTAGAACAAGGAATTCCTGGTTTATGCTCGTCATGTTTATGCAAATTGGTTTAAAATGTGTATCAAAATTTCAATATCAGTATTTTTTCTGCTTCATGGTACCTGATACTGAGCCTTACTTCATTTTAGAGGCTATAAGTTCAATTACAAAGGAACATGAAATACAAGAGATGTCAGAAAAATACAGAATAGTCCTTACCAGCTTAAAAATGAATCCATGCTTTGATATGTACTTGAACAATAATTATAGTAGTACTAACTACCTTCTAGGTACTTCCTAGTATGATCTACTATACTTAGCATCACTTAACTTGTTTTATTAATAAAAATTGTGAGGCCATATTCACAGTCATAGATAATCAATAAGGATAGTAGCAATTATCTTTGCAGTGCTGGATCACTCATATTTCAAAACATACGTGTCTGCAACCAACTGTGGCCTATGAAGTCATCCTTCAGTATACACTGGGTACCATATGAGTTTCCTGCCTGTAAAATAAAAGCCACATTTTAATGAAACTTGCCAAAATTATTTGTATTTTTTTTAAACATTTTATTTATTTATTATATATGAGTACACTGTAGCTGCCTTCAGACACACCAGAAGAGGGCATCAGATCTCATGACAGATGGTTGTGAGCCACCATGTGGTTGCTGGGATTTGAACTCAGGACCTCTGGAAGAGTAGTCAGTACTCTTAACCACTGAGCCATCTCTCCAGCCCCATTATTTGTATTTTCAATGATCAGTTTCTGACTTGAAATGAATCAATTCTTGTAACAAATTTTTCTAATGTCTTAAATTTGAAGTGAATTAATTTTATGTAACTAACTGCTCTATGTCTTAGGGATCCTTAATGAGAGCATATTTGCATGTGTTCAATAGAAAAGTTTGTGTCCTTTAAGTATTTTCTATAATTTTGCAGGATTTTTACAACTATGTTTTAGAAAAGATTTGTTTGGACAATTGTGTTATATCTATCTATTCAACTTTCTTGATTTATTTACATGTGTATACACACTATATACTCGTGTGTGTGTGTATGTGTGCGTGTGTGTGTGTGTGTGTGTGTGTGTGTGTTAGATATCTCAAATATATAATTTGTACCAATAAAACTGTAGCAATAGCTGAAGCACAACTTTGGCACCTTTTACCCAGTTTAGTGTACAAGAAAAGACCCCACATTAAGTGATTGCATTTACATGGTGTAGAATGTAGAAACATTGAGTATTCATATTATATGTGGCTTCATAATCAAGATAATTACCTCAGATCATAGAATTGTGTTCAAGTAGTGAACAGTCGTTTAGAAGAACATGTTATTCTTTTAGTCATATATTTTCATTCTACATCTCTAACAGAAATCAAAGAATTAAGATATTTCTCAAGAAGAGATACATACATTTTTCCCTTTGAGACAGTTTGCAGTTTTTGACTACATCATAACTTTAAAGTCTGGGTTTAGATATATGAATCCATTCCTGCGAGTAGATAAGTTGAATTCACATATGTGAAATTACTAGATTTTCATAGCTCACACGGAACATGAAAACATTCGTGCCAGTGACCATTGGGTAGTTTAAAACCCCTTAGGGGTGAATAATTTTAAATCAACGACAGCGAATATTGTCCTTCTGAATTACAGCCTCTCACAGGAGTTTCCCGGCAACAGTGGTAAACACCATGCCATCTGTGTAATTGCTGTGTGTGGTTTGCATTCCTTCAGCTTAAAAGGTAGATTGTTTAAACTTTTTCTTTCTTTTTAAAGATTGTATTAGAATCAGATTACTCTGAACATAACTAGAAAATTTTATTCGAAACTTGTATATCATAGCTTTATTAAGTAGAACTATTACATCTAAGAGGCTACTTCAGGGGACAGGGTAGAATTTTGCAACATATGATCAGGCAGCAACATCTGTTTCATAATTCCACTATTCAGTTGAGTCTGAGTGTGTACTGGTATTGGAAAAGAGACTTTCTCCATGGTGTGGCATGTTCCCATTCAACATGGAAATACCTGCTCTTTAAAGATCCAAAAGGTCAGTGCCTTCCAGGGACTGCTTATGTCTGAAGAAGAACTGTGTGACTCAAAGTTATTCCTCTCAGAAAAGACAGTCTATAATCTCTTTTAAATCTGTATGTGTAGACTAAGGTGTTTTAAAGAACCAGGTATTTTCTCAGCAATTCTCTTCTATGAAATGCTGTTCCTGAATATGTGCTAGTTGTTTTATATCTGAGGATCCATTATAATCTTTATCTCCATTACATATTTTAAGCCTGACAAAAAATGTTCTTCCTTCTCTGTTCTCCTGGATTTCTTGATATGCCTTTACACATATTTTCTGAAAAAAAAAAATAGAATATTTTGAAATAGATTCTTTTGACAACCACATTTTAAGGAAATTATTTTTAAAAGTACTATAGTCCAAAGACACATACCATTGTTACTTACTGCCACAGGTTAGCCTGTGGCTACTAGGATAATATTATTTCCTTGGAAATATCTATGAAATAGGGAAATAAAATATGAAACTCCCCTTAAATTGATATTGCTTAGTTTTGGCTACTGTAACAACAAAAACAACATTGGGTGTCTATGTCAGCAAATACTTACTTTTTCAAAGATATAGAGTCAGAAAATTTGAGATTAGGGTACCATCAAGGTCAAGTAGTGATGCGATGTCTCTTCCTGGGATCAGCATTTTCTTGATGTAGTATGACAAAGCAAAGACAGTAAGCCTATCTTCTATGCTTATCATGCAGTGAATCCTGTCATGGACAGATAACCTCATTACCTTGATGAGAATGACTGCCTGACACATAAATTTTGCTTGATAATAGACCTGGTAAATTTAAGAATTAAAGATATTTAGAATTTTTAGAAGTACTTATGCTCACATTTAATCTAAGAATAGGGCACATGAAAGTAATATACTGAGTCTAGGGAAATGTTCAAAGAAGTTTATTTCACTATTATTTCTAATAAAATATGTTGGGTCACACATCTACAAATATTCATATTACACATATTTCATATACTTTTATATGTTTTTCCAGAAAAGAAAAAGTATGGATAATGAGGCTCATGTCACAATATTACTGATATACTGCTATAACACATGCATTTCATATGACAGCAATTTTATGCTAAAAGATAGAGTGAAACATACAGAATAAAAAAATACAGAAACTGAAATCCAGGCCTCAAAGAAACATCCTCAAGGCAGTCATTGTATATGTTTATTTATGTTGTTGAACATGTACTGAAAAGAAGGATGCAATAATGACCTCAATTAAGAAAGTGACAAGAACCAAGCCTTTACATATTCAAAGCAATTATACTTATAGCAAGAAAAAATATAGATTCAAGAATTACACGTGTGCAAATATTATTGCATAAATTTAGTCTAAAGTTGGCACTCGGATGTATAATTTGTGTATATGTCTATATCTATATACAAATTTATATCTATATCTATCAATTTATAGATGTTTAGATAAAGAATGTATATCCAGAAATAGTGGTTATTATGTTTTCTATCCAGAGGAACATTTATAAGTAGGAAATATTTCATAGCTGGTAAAGGGTAAAAAATGATACACAATTTAGTAAAACAAATGAAATCAAAATAGATATATGTTTTTGAGTCCATATACATTAGTCAAGTTACATAAAAAGAAAAACAAGCACAAAGACTTAAAAAGTATTCTCGTTTGTGAAAGTACAAGATGCAGTGCACTCTGATTAATTTATTAGCCAAATTTCTGTCGGACACTCTTTCTACTTTTAATACAAGTAAAGCTGATCCTTTCTATTATCTATAGCTTTTATGTTTCCTGTGCACAATATTTCAGCAATAATTCATGTGATGATGTAAATTGATGTGATTGGTTAGTCAAGTAGGCTGAGAGCTAGCAGATGCTTCCTCATGTGTGTGTTACTATGATGATCACTGACATCTATGACATATGGTAAATGCATGAAGTGGCATTTTATAGAAAGGGAAGATACAAATAAGGAATAAAGTTATTTAGACATCTGAGAAAAAAGAGAACAGTTAAATACAAAGGCCTTATAGTAAACTGTACAAAGTACATCAAATAAAAAAAAACAAACAAAAAAAAAAAAAAAAAAAAAAAAAAAAAAAAAAAAAAAAAAAAAAAAAAAACCAAAAAAAAAGAAAAGTGAATCCCAGCGGATAATATGCTTTGTTTCTGTACCCATAAGTATTTTCTCCTTTTTGATTTGTAAAAAAATAAGGTTTTATTTTTAGACACCTAATTTTAATCCATAGCATCATGTTCTAAAAAAAAAAAAAAAGTTTTGGAATCCTTAAGCTATGAAATTTTTAAAGGAATAGAGAGAAGAAATTATGGAGCAACTTGAAGAAATTTTATTAGGTATAATTTCTAATAATACAGATTTTGTAGGAACTGAATTATTGATGTTTGACAAATTAAGAATTTCTAAATCTGACTTTTATTAAAATAATTTTTGAAATTAATCATAATATTCGATTATAATTTAAAAAATCTAGTTCAATTTCAAACTACATATCTATGGAAAACAGATACCAAAATACTTGATAAAATACCAACAGAACCAAAATGATTAATAATTATTATTTTGAATATATATAATGTTTGTTTCCTTGTAATTTTCCATTTCTTTAACCCTGTGCCAACTTTACATATAAATTATGTGAAAAAAATTGGAAATCCTAATAAATAATAAATGTATTTAATCAGACTCATAGGAAAAATCTTATATCAATGATTATATTAAGAAAAAACAAAACTAATTAACATAAGAAAGAACCTCTAAGTTTTTGTAGCATACAATAGTAAGATTAACATTTTGACTATAAATACCAAATAATAAAATCTCTGAATGGGTTTTAAAAATGACCTCATAGTGAGACAAAAGTGCCATGAAGAATGCAGTCTGATAAACAGAATAAAGAAATCCTTGGTGACAGATTTAGAGGTCTTGGTGTGAAATTGATGTGTAGAGAGCTAGAAGGTAACACTTTGTTGCAAGGAGGAAGCCAGGGAATTCTAAAGCTCAATTTCAGTATTATGTGCAAAACTTTTACTTAAGCTAATTTGATTGGATCTGGAGTAGATAGATGATAGAGATGTGAGATGACTAAATCTTTCCCCATGGATCCAATCCTTGGCAAAGTCACTTTCCCACATACATAAGTCATGTGGTAATATCAGAAATATGGTTACAACAAAGATGACTTTTTAAAAGAAGCTCCTGCTCTCATTATGCTTAGAAAGTTAGACAGAAGTGTAGAATTTAAAATAATAAGAAGACTCTTACATGTGAAAATGTTTGTTGGATAATTATCTGAGACTGAATGGTCCTGAGGTATTGGAGAAGCCTGCATTTTAAATAAGTTTGGTAATTTTTCTATTCTAAATTTTTAAGGTTTAACTTTACCATAACCATTATAATTGTCTATAACATCTTATCCTAATGTAATTTTTATAAATATACTGTCTTGAATTCTTTTCTCTTATGCATTGAAATATTTACAGACAATGTATCACTGTTGGTTGGTACTGCAGTGCAGAAACTTTACTCCCTTTGGACCCTATTACCCTCTTAAGTTTAAAAATTATATCAACTTAATGACTCTTCTACATACCCTTAAAACCTCATTGAAAAATGCTCTAAGTTTTCCTTTTTGTTTCAACCTAAAAATAGATTTAGGAAACCCTTGAGATGTAAAATTACTCATCATTTACCCTTATTTTAATACATTTTGATGTGTTTCTTACAAAGAATCCAAAACAGTCATAATTTTGAAATGCATGATAAAGACTAATGCTCAGGAAGAAATATGTAAGAGGCTGTTTTATCCTAGGCAGGTGTTAGATAACAGGATCTATATGTCCTTGAAGAGGATATTGGAAACTCAGTATTTCCTCCATCTGTTTCTTACATCCTGTTTTGCATAAGGCATTCAGCTCTCTCTACATAGTATTCCTATGATGATTCACTGCCACCTCCCAACTCCAGAAGTAATGGGTCAACAACCGTAATGGACAGAAAAGTTTAAATCTGTGCTATAGAATAAAGTTGTCCTCTTGTAAAGTTAATTGGGTCAGATGTCTGTTATGAAGATTGGAAACTACCATAAAAGCATTCTCTCAAGGTTATTTCCTTTATATATAAAAATTATTCTAGCAATCATTATGGCTAAAATTTATTAAGTAATTCATTCTCATAGTTTCACTTCATCTATTACTATTCTTGGAAGAATATTTTCACAATATTGGCCTCAGTTTTGTTTCATGTTGCTATGATAAAATATAAAGGCCATATTTGGCTTAAAATTCCAGGTCACATTATGTTATCACAAGGCATCAAAGTAGCATGAACTTCAAGCAGAGACTCACATTGAATTAGTAGTCAAAATCCAATAGCAATGAAATTTATTCCTGCTACTTTTCCCCTTGATTTTCCTACTCTTCCCAAATCCAGGACCCATTGCTAAGGAAGATTCTACCACAATGGATGGGCCTCCTTGTTTCCATAGCACAAATATGGCAATAATACTCATTCCTAAAGAGAAGTCTGTCTGATCTACACAGTCTGGCATTGAGATTGTTTTCCAGTGATTAGACTGGTTAGGGATCACAATTAAAATTGAACATCACAGTGGTCAATATATCTGGGTTTTTTTTCACTGTTTGAAAGTTACTAATAAGGTTTACTCCTTTTAGTCATAGTTACGAAAGAGAGATCTTCAGTTATTCAAATGAAGATTCTGTTAAGTAATGATGATTTATGTCCATGTGCTTTCTCATTTTTTCTGACTTTAAATATCACAAATTCAAATGTGAAGTTTCTTAGTATATATTTCTTTTGCATATTTATTGTTCTCAAAAACAATTTGGCAAACTTTATTTTGGTGAACTCTGTTTTTTGCAACTCAATTTTTCTTTGTATTTTATAGAGATCACAGGTGACATGAGAGTTACTTTTTAGTTATTGCCGTATAAGTTTCTCTTTTGTGAGAAACAACACCTTTGTTTTTGCTTATAAGCTAGCATTTGATTGTTTCAAAAGTATTGTATTTGCTGCAATATCTTTGAAATTGTTGTTCTTAAAGAAAATTCATGGCTTATTGTTGAATCATTTTTATGATGACTACTTTGAAATGCTGGTAAAATTATTCCAATCTCTATCCATCTCAGCCATGATAACATTTTTATTCATGTTATGATTCTGAATTTTGAATGATGAATGGTATACTGAACATTTTTAAATCTATACTAAGCCTCTGGGTCCTGCTACATTTTTAGTAGGAGACTCCATTTTTAAGCTATGTAATAAAAGCTGAGAAGCTGATTGTCTTTAGGTTTATCTTGAAACATACCTATACCATATTGGGAAGTGCAGAATCTCATTTCAGTCATTTCAAATATAAAGGATATAAGGGAAATACTGCTTCCTACAGGCCCTTATCATATACTGAAACCAGACAATTGACTAGTATTGTTAGAATTAGTCAGGGCTACAATCTAAGCTGCTCCCTGTATCTCAATTGACCACATAGTACAGGAGAAGTGGAAAATCATCTTCTACCACTTTATTGTACTTGATAGGAGGGAAGACTTACGTCTTTATTTGGCTCACTTATACAACTTACATAATACAAAGAGATTACTTTGTGGAATCTAGAGTAAAATAAAACTCAAATCTCTGTGCATGGTGGTGACTGATTAGATTAGGTTAATTTAGGTGAGAAAATCCATATTAACCCTGGGCTGGGTCTGTGGACTGTAGTTCTGGATATAAATAGGAGAAAATGATTGTAAAGTGCCCTTCCTTGATCTCTGCTTCCTAACTGCATGCAATGTGATTAGTAGTCCCAAACACCACCCATAATAGCCCCAATTTATGTTTTTATTGTTGAAGAAACAACATTAAATATTTCTTCCCTTAAGGTGTTTCTGTCAGGAATTTTTTCAGCAATGAAACAAGTAACTAAGCCAGACAATAAATAGGATTACAGTGTGTAATTTGAACTTACTCATATAGACGAACATCTCTCATTCAGATATTATTTCAGACTACCACAAGTTGCCTTAGAAATAAAGCATAGGGGCTCAATGAGGTTACTACTAGTCTGAACTCTTCCTTATTTAGCCTCTCTTACTGGAGGAGGGAACTTGGTTGAAGCTCATTAAACCTACTGTGGTCATGCAATAGTGGTGTTGCCTGCAGTTAATAGAAAGAGGACAGCTCACTGGATGACTCAGCCGTAGAGCTGGTGGCAAAATAAAACAACACTTTATTAACTTACTTCACAAGATAGGAGATGGGTGGTTAGCTGTTTCACTCATACTACTATGGTGAATATTCTGCATACTAACCTTCCACGTAGAGAAATATGAGTACTGTTGACTACCCCACAGTAATAATGTTTGAATGTGGTTTTTGTTGTTGGTTTTATTTTGTTTCATTTTTTTTAGTGGGTTACTCTAGGCACTTGTGTCTTTTTCTCTTTCAGTAATAAAAGCTGAGTGTTGGGGAAAGTATTCTTTACTTAGTCCATGTCCTATCATATTGTTATGGCAAGATAAGCACATTCATTCATTTGTGTGACTGTGGAAGGGTGGTGATTTCCTTTTCTTATTTTTAATTTTTTTCTTTTCCAGTTACTTGGGCATTATTTGATGTATTTTCTCAATCACTTGAGTGATACTTTTAGAACTTATAGAAAGGTCATAGCTTATGAACATGTACAGACATAATAATATCAGTACTGTGGTTATAAATTTAATTATTCAAAGACAAATACAAAATTACTAAATATGGGTGGAAAGTCTATTTAAAACATCCAAATCCTAATTCTTTTTAAAATTATATTATTTATTTATATTCCAGTCTTTGCTCCTCCCTCTTTGTTCCTCCTTGCATCCAAGAGAATGCTCCACCCCACCAGGCCCCCTGCTTCTCTGGTCTCTCAAGGATTAGGCACATTTTCCCCCACTAAGGTAAGACTAGGCAGACCTCTGCTATACAGGTCCCAGAGGCCTCAGACAGACCTATGCATGCTCCTGCTTGATGGTTTAGACTCTGGAGCTCCCTGGAGTCTGGAATATTTGTGACTGCTTGTCTTCATATGGGGTCACTCTCCCCTTCAGCTTCTTCAAACCATAATTCAAATATAGGAATCCCCAACTTCAGTCAAATGGTTAGGTATAAGTATCTGCTTCTGTCTCAGCCAGCTGATGGTAGGACCTCTGAGAGGACAGCCATGCTAGGCCTGACTGTAAGCACAACATGGCATCAGTAATAGTGTCAGGCTTTGGTGCCACCTCATCAGATAGATCTCAAGTTAGTCCATTCATTCACCTCATTTGCTTCAATCTCTTCTCCATTTTTTGGCCCTGCAGTTTTTCAGACAGGAATAATTCTGGATCAGTTACCTCATTCCTTTACTTGAGGTCCTGTTTATCTACTGGGGGAAGACTCTCAGTTCCCTTTCCACCTTATTTGGCAATTTGACTACGTTCACCCCTTTGAGTGCTAAGCATCTCTTACCTCCTGAGTCTCTGGCACTTTTTAGAGGGTCACCTATTCTCTCACACAATAATAGCAGAAGATTTCAGCACCCTACTCTAATCAATGGATAGACCATGGAAACAGAAATTAAATAGAAACATAGAGAAACTAACAAAAGGTATGAACCAAACGGATTAAACAGATATTTATAGAACATTTCATCCTAAAACAAAAGAATATACCTTCTTCTCAGCACCTCATGGCACATTCCCCAAAATTGACCATATAATTGGTCACAAAAGAGGCCTCAACAGACACAAGAAGATTCACATAATCCCATTCATCCTATCAGATCACTATGGACTAAGGCTTGTCTTCAATAACAACAAAACGACAGAAAGCCCACATATACATGGAAATTGAACAACACTCTGCTCAATGATAACTTGTTCAAGGAAGAAATTTAAAAAAAGAAATTAAAAACTTCTTAGAATTTAATGAAAATGAAGTCACAACATACCCAAACTTAGAGGACGCAAGGAAAGCAGTGCTAAGGGAAAGCTCATTCGTCTGAGTGTCCCTAAAAAGGAACAGGAGAGGGCATAGATTAGCTCTTTGACAGCACATCTAAAAGCTCTAGAACAAAAAGAAACAAATATACTCAAGAGGAATAGAAGGCAGGAAGTAATCAAACTCAGGGCTGAAATCAATCAAGAATTAAAAAAAAGGACTATACAAAGAATCAATAAAATCAGGAGCTGGTTCTTTGAGAAAATCAACAAGATAGATAACCCCTTACCCAGACTAACCAGAAGGCAGAGAGTGTGTATCCAAATTAACAAAATCAGAAATGAATAGGGAGACATAACAACAGAATCTGAGGAAATGCAAAAATCATCAGGTCCTACTGCAAAAACCTATGTTCAATAAATGTGAAAAATCTGGAGGAAATGTACAATTTTCTAGACAACAGCAGGTACCAAAGTTACATCAGGATCAGGTAAACCATTTAAACAATCCTGTAACTCCAAAAGAAATAGAAGCAGTTAATAAAAGTCCCCTAACCAAAAAGAGCCCAGGACTAGATGAGTTTAGTGCAGAATTCTATCAGAACTTCATAGAAGACCTCGTACCAATACTGTCCAAATTATTTCACAAAATAGAAACAGACAGAGCACTACACAATTACTTCAATGAAGCCACAATTACACTAAAACCAAAATCACACAAAGATTCAACAAACAAAGAAAACTTCAGGCCAATTTCCCTTATGACCAATGCAAAAATACTTGATAAAATTCTAGCAAACCAAATCTAAGAACACATCAAATGGTCATCCATCATGAACAAGTAGGCTTCATCCAAGGGATGTAGGGATGGTTCAATATAGGGAAATCCATCAATGTAATCCACTACCTAAAGAAACTCAAAGAACAACAACAACAAAACCACATGATCATTTCATTAGATGCTGAGAAAGCATGTGAAAAAATTCAACACCCCTTCATGATAAAAGTCCTGGAAAGATCAGGAATACAAGGCCCATACATAAACATAGTAAAAGCAATATACAGCATACCGGTAGCCAACATTAAACTAAATGGAGTGAAACTTGAAGCAATCCCACTATAGTCAGGGACTAGACAAGGCTGCCCACTCTCTCCCTACTTATTCAGTATAGTACTTGAGACCTAACAAGGGGAATCAGACAAGGAAAGGAGATCAAAGGGATAAAAATTGGAAAGGAAGAAGTCAAAATATCACTATTAGCAGATGATATGATAGCATCCTTAAATGACCCGAAAAGTTCCACCAGAGAACTACTTAGCTTGATAAACAACTACAGCAAGGTACCTGTGTATAAAATGAACTCAAACAAATCATTAGCCTTGATATACTCAAAGGATAAACTTACTGAGAAAGAAATTAGTGAAATGATGACCTTCACAATAGTCCCAAATAACATAAAATACCTCAGTGTGACTCCAACCAAGTGAGTGAAATATCTGTAGAAGAAGAACTTCAAGTCTTTGAAGAAAGAAATTGAAGATCTCAGAAGATGGAAAGACTTCCCATGCTCATGGATTGACAGCATGAATACTTTAAAAGTGGCCATTTTGCCAAAAGCAATCTACAGATTCAGTGCAATCTCCTTCAAAATTCTAACTCAATTCTTCATAGAGTTAGAAAGAGCAATTTTGCAAATTCAATTGAAATAACAAAAAACCCAGGATAGTGAAAACTATCCTCAACAGTAAAAGAACTTCTGTGGGAATCACCATCCCTGACCTCGAGCAGTGTTGCAGAGCAATAGTGATAAAAACCGTATGGTATTGGTACAGAGACAGACAGATAAACCAGTGGAATAGAATTAAAGACCCAGAAATGAACCCACATACCTATGGTCACTTGATCATCAACAAAGGAGTTAAAGTCATCCAATGGAAGAAAGATAGAATTTTCAACAAATGGTGCTGGTTCAACTCTAGGTCAGCACATAGAAGAATGCAAATCAATCCCTTTGTATCACCCTGTACAAAGCTGAAGTCCAAGTGGATCAAGGACCCCTACATCAAACCAGATATACTCAAACTAACAGAAAAAAAAAGTGGGGAAGAGACTCGAACACATGGGCACTGGGAAAAATTCCTGAACACACCACCAATGGCTTATGCTTTGAGATTAAGAATCTACAAATGGGACCTCATAAAACTGCAAAGCTTCTGTAAGGCAAAGGACACTGGTTTAGGACAAACCAGCCTCCAGCAAATTGGGATAACATCTTTACCAATCCTCCATCTGATAGAGGACTAATATCCAAAATATACAAAAAAAAAAACATAAGAAGTTAGACTCCAGAAAGCCAAATAACCCTATTAAAAATGGGCTACGGAGCCAAACAAAGAATTCTCAGCTGAGGAATATCAAATGACTGAGAAGTATCTAAGTAAACATTCCTCATCCTTAGTCATCAGGGGGATGCAAATCAATAGCAGCCTTATTTATAATAGCCAGAAGCTGGAAAAAAAACCTCACATACCTTCTAACAGAGGAATGGATACATAAAATGTGGTACATGTCCATAATGAAGTATTACTCAGGTATCAAAAATGATAGCTTCATGAAATTAATAGGCAATTGGATTGAATTAGAAATTATCATCATGAGAGGCGGCGCAGATCTTCCCGGTCGCTGCCACCGCGGAGAGCCCGTGGGCAGAACCCCGCGAGCGAACTCGAGCCTCGGGGCCACAGGTAAGACTAACTTATCTGCTGCAAGTGACTTGCCGGGTGGAATCGGGAC
>NC_046164.1:45118881-45135232 GCF_011064425.1 Rattus rattus | reverse complement strand
TTAACAGTTTCCTCCTGGGCCAGGGATGTGGGCAGGGGGTGGGCAGCGTTGGTGGTCTCCTCTGCTCTGCTGCCTCAGGAGTGCCAGCCCGACCAGGCGGGCGAGAACTCCCCTCCAGGAGGCCTGGGGAAGAGAGCTGCTGAGGGCAGGGATCCGCCCGGCCCCAGAGTCTGGCCAAACACCGAAGTGTCCGGTCCCCCAGAGGAACTCCGCCTCTGTGAGACCTGGGTTTACCAGGCAAGTCGTTTTGTAGCAGAAAAGTTGGTCTTACCTGTGGACCCGAGGCTCAAGTTTGCTTGCGGGGTGCTGCCCACGGGCTCTCCGCTGCGGCAGCAACCAGGAAGATCTGCGCCGCCCCCCGATACTTTGTCTTTTGACTATCATTTTAGTATATGGTGACAGTTGCATGTATGAAACCACAGAAGCTCTAATTAACTTTATAAAGTTTGTACGCAATGTACAACATTATATTTCCAGCATAAGTACAGAGATGCTTTTGTATTGCTCACTCTGGCTGAGCTGCCACACAGTTGATGGCTGTGAAGTAAAGAAAGTCAGGATCATCAATTTTCTTAGGGGTGAGTCCTGTGCAGGGTCACCCATACTCCAGTGTTCTGATATACATGTGCATGCTAGTGACTGTAATTGCACAATTCTAATTGCACCCAGTTGTTTATAAAACAACTAAAAGACACTTTAATGTGTGGAGAGAATTATTTTCTCCTTACCATTAGAAATTGCTTTATGTTGTCAGAATTTAACCTTAACTGCATATTAACGTATAACATTCACATGCTCTAGCAATATACCTAAATCTATTAGCGTTTATTTGGAGGCCATATATCTATCTCAAATGTATGATTTCTAACACCTTGTAGCACAAAACTATCATAAAATATTAGAAATAATGGTAAGGGTTTTCTGGCTGTGCCCAGAACTGAACTGAACTGGTCACACAGCTCCCTGCACCCAAATGCCTTGGTGGAAAGAGCTGAATTCCCAGATGTGCAGATAATCCTGAGACCTCAGGTAAGACCGCCAGTTATGCCAACTTCTGCCCTCATCCCTGGCCCAAGATGAAACTGCATAGTGCCTCTGGATAAAGGAGTATAGGAGAGTCAACAACAGGAACTTGCTGGTTTATGCCTGTGCCCATAACTGAACTAAATTGGTTACACAGCTCCCTGTATCCAAATCCCATGGGAGAGAGAGATGAACCCTCAGAAGTGGGGACATTCTTGAAAACTCAGAGAACACAACTACTTTCTGCCCACATTCTTGACCAAAGAGGAAATTGCCTAATGCCATATGTTCCTACTGGGCACAGGGACTTAGGAGCAGTCAGGGGCAGGAACCTTTGGGTTTCTGCCTGTACCTATAGCTGAAAGCCAGTCACCAGGAGCACCTACACACCTGAGAGGAGAGTTATTTGTTCCCAGATCCAGCTGAAAGAAAACAGGTCTACAGGAGTGCTGACACACAGGCCTACAGGAGGGTCAAGGCACTGTCAGAGACAGAAAGACAAGCTGAAACCAGAGACAGCCTGATGGCAAGAGGCAAGCACAGAAACCTAAGCAAGAGAAAACAAGACGACTTGGCAATATGAGAGCCCAATTCTCCCACCAAAGCAAATACTGGATATTCAAACACACCAGAAAAGCAAGAGTTAGATTTAAAATCACATTTTATGATGATGATGGAATACTTTAAGAAGGACATAAATAACTTCCTTAAAAACAAAAGGGACCGAGTGTTCTGCTTAACACAAGCAAAAAGTAGAAACCATTAAAGAGGAAACACAAAAATCCCTTAAAGAATTACAGGAAAACACAACGAAATGGGTAAATGAATTGAATAAAATCATCCTGGATTTAAAAATGGAAATAGAAACAATAAAGAAAGCACAAAGTGAGACAACCCTGGAGACAGAAAACCTAGGGAAGAGATCAGGAGTCATAGATACAAGTATCACCAACAGAATTCAAGAGAGAGAAGAGAGAATCTCCAAGGCAGAAGATACCATAGAAAACATCGACACAAGCATCAAAGATAATGTAAAACACAAAAAGCTCCTAGCCTAAAACACCCAGGAAATCCAGGACATAATGGGAAGATCAAACCTAAGGATAATAGTTATAGAAGAAAGTGAAGATTCCCACCTGAACGGGCCAGTAATATCTTCAACTAAATTATAGAAAGAAAACTTCCCTAAGCTAAAGATATGCCTATAAACATACAAGAAGCATACAGAACTCCAAGTAGATTGGACAAGGAAAGAAATTCCTTTAGTCACATAATAGTCACAACACCAAATGCACAAAACAAGAAAGAATATTAAAAGCAAAAAAAAAATATATTAGAAGGGGAAAAGGTTAAGTTACATATAAAGGTAGACCTATCAGAATTATACCAGATTTCTCACCAGAGACTATGAAAGGAGAAGATCCTGGACAGATGTCATACAGACCCTAAGAGAACACAAATGCCAGTCAAAGCTACTGTATCCAGCAAAACTCTCAATAAACATAGATGGAGAAACCAAGATATTCCATGACAAAACCAAATTTACACAATATCTTTCTACAAATCTAGTCCTACAAAGGATATTAAATGGAAAACTCCAACACAAGGAGGGAAACTACCCCATGGAAAAAGCAAGAAAGTAATCTCTTTGCAATGAAACTAAAAGAAGAGAGACCCTCAAACATAATTCCAAATCTGACAACGAAAATATCAGGAAGCAACAATCACTATTACTTAACATCTCTCAACATCAATGGACTGAATTGCCCCACAAAAATACATAGACTAACAGATTGGATATGTAAAGAGGATTCAGCATTTTGCTGCATACAGGAAACACACCTCAGAGACAAAGACAGATACTACCTCAGAGTAAATAACTGGAAAAAATTTTTCTAAGCAAATGGTCCAAAGAAACAACCTAGAGTAGCCATTTTATATCCAATAAAGTCGACTTTCAACCAAAAGTTATCAAAAAAGATAAGTAAAGAAACTTCATATTCATGAAAGGAAAAATTTGTGAAGATGAACTTTCAATCCTAAATATCTATGCTCCAAATGTAAGGGCACCTGCATTCATAAAAGAATCCTTACTAAAGCTCAAAGCATTTGTTACACCTCACACAATAATAGTAGGAGATTTCAATACCTCACTATCATCAATGAACAGATCATGGAAAGAGAAATTAAACAGAGGCGTAGAGAATCTAATAGAAGTTATAAACCAAATGGACTTAACAAATATTATAGAACATTTCATCCTAAAACAAAAGGATATACCTTCTTCTCACCACTTCATGGTATCTTCTCCAAAATTGATACATGTATTATGTACACACACACACACACACACACACACACACACACACACACACACACACACACAGTCACCACAACCAGATAGGACTGATGAAGTTAAGAAGTGCATGCTAACAGGACTGGATATAGATCTCTCCTGAGAAACACAGCCATAGCATGTCAAATACAGAGGCGAATGCTAGCAGCAAAACACTGAACTGAGAACGGGACTTCTGTTGGAGGAATTAGAGAAAGGATTGAAAGAGCTGAAGGGGCTTGCAACCCCATAAGAACAACAATGAGAACGAACCAGAGCTCACAGGGACGAAACACTAACCAAAGACTATATACATGGACTGACCCATGGTTCCAGCTGCATATGTAGCAGAGGATGGCCATTTGGGCACCAATGGAAGGAGAAGCCCTTGGTCCTGCAAAGGTTCGATCCCCTTTGCAGAGGAATGTCAGGCGGAGGTGGGAAGGGCGAGATGGATGGGGAGGGAAACACCCTTATAAAAGAGGGGGGAGATGGCCGAGGGTCTTGTGTCTGGGAAACAGGGAATGGTTTGAATATTTGAAATATAAATTAAAAAAATACTATAAAGAAAAAATGTACAACAAAAAAGAAATATTAAGAAACAATTCCTCAGATAAAAATGAAATATGAGATTACAGACACAAAATACGTATAATACACACATGTATATGCTGAAATCTTGTTCTGAAAAATAGTCATGTGAAAATTAATATAAATACATAAACATGTGAAAGGACATGTAAAGTGGAATACCTGTTATTAATTAAAACTCACAAGCATGATGAGCATGCACTCAAAATGAATAAGGCTACTTTATTGTTAAATTTTTCTTAGAATTTATAAATGGTGACATAATAAGTAGGAAACTCAACAGTGAAAAATACATAGATTACCAAAAGAAATATATATCAGAAATATATCAGGTTTTTTTTGGAAATACAAACATGCCTTATAATATCTTTAATGCTTTCATTTTCTCTCTAATTAATAATGATTCATTAAATCTATGGAAAAAAAGGAAAATAATTATTTTAGATTTTTAAGTTCACACTACTGTTCTACCAAATTTAGTTTGTATTTTCTCTAATTTCCGACAGGTTTTCCCAGTTCATTACCTTTAAACAACTTTAATTTTCAATTTGTTTCCTCCAGTCTCATAGGAAATATCTAAAAACTCAATCAAAAAGTCAAACATATAGAAGCCATTTAAACACCCTGAATTCTTTCTAGAGGACCCAGTGAAGGTGTTCTCTATGTTCTAACTCCAATACTGTGTACTGTTCTTCAAATATTTTAGTGTGTAACAGAGTATTATTGTTCAAGGTGCTTAAGGCATTTTTAATGACTCCAGTTTTTGGCCAAGAAAATAAAATCTTTTGCAGTTAAATACCAACTTCTCATTCTAAGTTTCCAAAAGAAAAGAAAAAAAAGTAATTTTTATACTTGATATCTAATTTTGTTTTCTGTTTCTTTTTGTGAACTTACGTTACTTTTTCATTTTTATGGTAAATTACTGACGCCTCTCCTCTGTTTAGAAAAATTAGGAAGAAATCCAATTTTAAGTGATCTAAATTATCTAAAATACCTGTTGTTTCTACTCAAGGTCTTTTACTATTTTGTCTATCGTGCATTCTTCATTTTCACACCTCCTCTTGACACTTCTTTCACTTTTATGTTTCCCTATCAGTATTTTCCCAAAACATTAAAGGAGCCCTTCAAATAAGGACTGACAATTCCATTTCTTTAGTTAGTGGCCATTAAAAAATGGAATGGCCAAGCAATAGTTATTAGATTGGTCAAGGTAGCAAAGCAAATCATGATCTAAAGTTTGCCTTTCTTTTTGTGTGGCATTAATACTGCTGTCTTTTTTTCAAAGAAAGATACAAGGTTTCCTGTAAGTGCAAGATTTTCTCTGAGCCCTCCAAATATAAATATATCCATTTCAATTCTGCTAACACAGAGGTTTTACTTGAAAACAATATTAGGGGAAACAAACAGCTGCAAACTTTTCTAAAAGCAGGGACTCTGTAGAGCTTTGAAAATACAATCCGTTATTGACCTGATTGTTTAAAACCCAACAGATTCCTTTTTTCTAGGGCTTAGCTCTCACATTATCGTTTGATGTTCCTGCAGCGGAGGTGAGGTCTTGAAACACCAGTCGCCTAATTAGGCTGCATGCTGTCACTGGGGATATCTCCAAATACCTTTATGCTCCATCATCATGTGCTGAAATTTACAGGGTGGGGCAATGAATCTTATAAATGCCAATTTATTTAAGTTCTAATCACAGATACTTCATCAACTGACAAAAGAAAAACCTCGGTAGGTACACCACTTGAAAATCTGGGACAACTTTCATGTAATTTCAGGAATCAGCAGGGACACACAGCTGGAGAAAAATAAAAAAGCTGGCTGTAATTGAAAATTGCCTTGCAGCTTGTTTGTGATTAAAATGAAGTTTTTAGTTCCTTGAAATATTGTTTAGCACTTAGATCTGTTTTACTTATGCATTGAAATATTTTCTATTGTTTGGGAATGATCAAACCAGCACAGACACATCTTTGCATTGAAAGCCGCATGGAAATGTGCACTTGAAAAACACATACTCACATAGATCACCAGACGTGGAAAGGGAAAGTCGTTCTTTGGAGTAATTAGAGAAGAAACCAGCTCAGGCCAATTATTCATCTAAGTAAAAAATTCAGAATTAAACTGAATCCTTTTATTAGCAACGTGTTAGCAATGATGGAGCAGAGTGTCACACCTACAATTGAGCAGTCTAATCTATATGTATAGTACTTTTATTCAATCTTTTTTCTACTTCATCAATTTCCCTTGAGTGTCTGTTCTTCTGGTGTGTGCCAATGAATTTTGGACAAAAAAAAAGAAAAAAAATCTGTTACCTTCCTCTCAGCACCAAATTCCACTGTTTCCCAGCAGTTGCTTACAACAAATAAATGAAGTTAGCATTTACAAACGGAAAGACAATTTCCTGTCCTTCTAGGAAGACTTTTCCCAGCAACCAAATAACAAAATAACATTTATTTGCTTTGCTTTGCAGCACTGGGAACTTGAAATCACCTTCTACCTTCATGAGAATATGGTTTTTGACACCTTTGATTTTTGATTTAATATCTCCCA
The DNA here is from genome assembly GCF_011064425.1 of Rattus rattus. Lineage (NCBI taxonomy): Eukaryota > Metazoa > Chordata > Mammalia > Rodentia > Muridae > Rattus > Rattus rattus. The sequence goes on along the minus strand of NC_046164.1, from coordinate 45,128,733 downwards.
GTAGAAAAGTCTTATAGACATTTTCCCCTACTTTCATTTGTTATGAATCCTCTTGCAAATATTTTCATTTCTTTATCTCTCTTGATAGATTATTGTTGTGGTTTGCCCTGGAGTTATCTGTATTTTGATGCTAATTCCACTGCCTCAAGGACACCTGCCTAGTCAGTACTCAGAACTCAGGTGACTTCACCAGAACCACCTCCCCACTGAATTTGTAAAGTACAGGTGAGGGGCAGGTACAGGATAGAAGGAGCCCTGTCATTGGAGAAGGAAGGATGGGCGGGAGAGAAATTTGAAGGAAGAGGAGGAGACTAGGACAGGAAGGAGGAGACAGAGGAGAGGGAGAGAAGCCATGGCAGGTGATGTTAAGATTCTGCTTTGTGTATGTATAGGTTGTTATTAATGTTCTCAAGGGATGGATGGTACTGAGCTTTGTATGTTTAAGTGGGCAATTATATCTTACCAATTGGGTCAAAGATTATTGTGTTGTGTGTTCTTTTATGTGAGGGTTTGAGTGCAGGAATGTGTGCGACTGGGATGTTTTCCACCAAGATATCTAGCAGATATCTTGGGGCACCTCGGTGCAGACCAAGCGGGTAAAAGACAACAATAATTATTTATTTTTGTATTTTTACAACAACAGATTATTTACATTAAATCTGTTGCATATGCTAGATGGATTCACCTCGTTATTAGCACAACCTATATCTCATAGTTCCCCCATTGTATTAATTCTATAGAATCAATGCTACTCTAAATCTTCATTGCTAAGCTAACATTGCCAAAGGTACTTTGAAAAGTAGTGAAAGAGTTCACATGGAATGGCTGTCTTAATAGTTACACTGATTCAGGCTTGTTTCTCAGAATCATTTTTTAATCACTCACTTTTCGCCACAGGAAGGATTTTGTCTGATGTTTGATTTTTCTCCTTGATATGCTTGATTATAAATCACAAGTGGCTAATCCTTACTCTGAGCCACCCCTACTCTGCCTCAGTCCTCTAAAATGTTCACTCTAAACCCATGTCTTAATCTTTCTATAAAGGAATCGTGATTAAAATATATTATAAATAATAAAAAATTAAAAATGACCAGAAGATTGTCATTCAATGTGGCTCCAAATTTGAGGAGCTTCTCACACAGGGAGAGATTGTGATGTCACAATTTATTGCATTCTTTTCTACTATTTTCAGCATAATAGAATGGCAGGCTGATTTCATGTAACCCTTCTTTGCTTAAGGCAATAATACATGAGTGTTCAAAGACAATATAAGCTTTGGCTTTCAAATGTCATTTTGTAAAAACCTTGAAATATTTGTTTAGGAAATATATACTTATAGCACTTTCTAAATGGAAATAAAAATGTTTATCTATAAGGGAAAATGTTATCCAAAAACCCCATGTATATTTTATAGTTCTTCACATTTAAATTTGCTAAAATGTGGAGCACTGTAACTAATTTGAAAAGCAAATTTCTCCTGATCCTCCTGCCTCTGCCTCCTTCAGCAAATCCTACCGGTGTGCGCCACCACAACCAGCAGAAGTGTAGGCTGACAGGAACCGGATGTAGATCTCTACTGAGAGACACAGCCAGAATACTGAACTGAGATCGGGACCCCCGTTGAAGGAATCAGAGAAAGGACTGGAAGAGCTTGAAGGGGCTAGAGACCTCATTATGCCAACAACAATGACAACAATGCCAACCAACCAGAGCTTCCAGGGACTAAGCCACTATCCAAAGACTATACATGGACTGACCCTGGGCTCCAACCTCATAGGTAGCAATGAATAGCCTAGTTAGAGCACCAGTGGAAGGGGAAGCCCTTGGTCCTGCCAAGACTGAACCCCCAGTGAACGTGATTGTTGGGGGGAGGGTGGTAATGGGGAGAGGATGGGGTAAGGAAGCCCATATAGAAAGGGAGGGGGAGGGATTAAGGGGATGTTGGCCCGGAAACCGGGAGGGGGAATAATAATCGAAATGTAAATAAGAAATACTCAAGTTAATAAAGATTAAAAAAAAAGCAAATTTCTAGTGCCAAGGAGGTAAATTCATCTTATTTTATATTTGAGAAATATCCAACTTTATTATTTATATCCAAAGAACATGCTTTTGTATATTCCCATAATATGCAGTAAAAAACAGACTTTTTCTGGTAATAGATCTCCACTGGAATTGGGGGCCTCACCATTGGGTGATTGGACCATAATTTTTCTTTTTTCAGGACAATCTACGAATTGGAAAATTTACTATAATTTATACCAGCTTTCTTTGTCCTGTTATACATTTGAATGTCCATCATTGTCACTTTGTCTTGAGTCACATTTTATTTAGTTATGGTCCAGATGCCTCAGGCACTCAGGTTTTGTTCAATTCTGAAAGTTTAATTTTGTTCTATTTTCTCCTTTCTTAGTTATTTTACTCTGTATTTTACACACACACACACACACACACACACACATATATGCATGCTAATCAAAACAAATCCTTGAGGTTAAAGTATATCTTTTCAGAAAAATACCTTGAAATCCTGACCCCAAGGAGGTGAGAAGGTGATATGATTTGAAAACAAAGTCCTATGGTACTAGTGAAGCTAAAACAGAACAGACTGTAGTGTTTGTGGTGGTTTGAATATGCATGGTGTCCATAGACCCATGTGTTTGAATATTTGGTCCATAGGCATTATTAGGAGGCACAGCCTTGTAGCTGAATGTGTGTCATTTTGGAAACAGGTTTTGAAGTCTCTATATCCTCAAGCTAGACCTAATGGGACAGTATTTTTCTCCTTCCTACTAATCAAGATATAAACCTCTCAGCTCCTTCTCCAGTACAATGACTGCCTGTATCCTGCCACATTTCTTACCGTGATAATAGACTAAATCTCTGAACTGTAAAATGGGCCAAAATTAAATATTTTCCTATATAAGAATTGATGTCACCATGGTGTCTCTTTACAGCAATACAACACTAAGACAGTGTTTCAGAGCAATAAGAGAAATTTAAAATAGGACCAAAAGGGATGTTTGATAGTAACACTGGTTAGTGGAGGGGATATGGGATTAGATAACTAACACAAAAGGCCTTTTGAAAAGCCATATGAAAACCTGCTACTATAAGAGGTGTTTAATGCATATATATATATATATATATATATATATATATATATATATAATGTATGGTTAATATATAATATTAACCATATAATGGTTAAGATAATGCTCCAATAAATGCAATATTCTATCAAACTAATCTATCAATATCAGGAATAGGTTACATCTTTTGTTGGCCAGTAAGATTTTATGAACCCTCAGAATGATAAACATTATTGTCAATGATACTGCTTAAGTTCAACAACTAGAGAGTAAGAACATATGCTTAAAGACACTACAAAAACATATTTAATAATGTAGGAAAATATAACTGACACTCAACTTAAAGCTTCAACTTTAGAGCTATACTTAATAGATGGCATCCATAGACTTATAAGGTAATATACACACTACTGGGTATATAAATATACTCCAGAGACGTCCCCATTTTAAGAAGTAGAGAACAACAAAAACCAGACTCTTCTTCAGTAAACTTTTAATTTTGCTCTTGTTTTTCCTTTATTTTTAAGGGAAAAAAGTAATTTGGTTGTTAGAATATTGCCAGAGGTTTTTGAAAGAGGAAATTTATATGTGGCGATGTACATATATGATGATACACAAAGAAATAAACAAAATATGGTCAACTATATGCTCCAAATATGTCTAAAACTATTAGAATCGTTGAGCCACATGCAGGTCAAATTTTCTTCTAATTCCATATGAGGGACCATTGTTCAATCGATTTAATTATAGTCATGAAGCTCAATATTATGAGTCGCAATAAAAAGTTGTTCTAAGTCACTCAATTTACCATACTTTGCACAAAAGACATGAGAAATAAATGCCATCTAACTCATTAAGATTTTGAAATCCACTATATAAACAAACTGAAAGATAAAAACCACATGATCATTTCATTAGATGCTGAGAAAACATTTGCCAAAATTCAACACCCCTTCATGATAAAAATCCTGGAAAGAATAGGACTTCAAGGCCCATACCTAAACATAGTAAAAGCCATATATTGCAAAGAAGTAGCTAACATTAAACTAAATGGAGAGAAACTTGAAACAATCCCACTAAAATCAGGGACTAGACTAGGCTGCACACTCTCTCCTTACTTATTTAATGTTTCATGTGTTCTGTGCATCTAGGGCAATTCAAGCATTTGGGCTAATAGCCACTTATTAATGAGTGCATACCATGTGTGTTTTTCTGTGATTGGGTTACCTCACTCAGGATGATATTTTCCAGTTCCATTCATTTGCCTATGAATTTCATAAAGTCATTGTTTTTGATAGCTGAGTAATATTCCATTGTGTAGATGTACCACATTTTCTGTATACATTCCTCTGTTGAAGGGCATCTGGGTTCTTTCCATCTTCTGGCTATTATAAATAAGGGTGCTATGAACATAGTGGAGCATGTGTCCAAAACTACTTTTAAAACTATACAATAATCTGTTACTTCTACAAATCAACTAAAGTCTGTAAAGATAAAATATTATAGAGTATCACATGGATAATAGATTTTAATGACTGCAGTAATTATGTAAAATTTATTTTTAAACCCCTATATAACTGTAGATTATTTTTACTTAAAATACAATATATAAGTCATGATAATTATGCATATTAATTATGAAATGCAAATATTTCATATTGAATCAATTGCTTTCAACTACAGAAAATGGATAGCTACATGTAAAGAGTACACAATAATTCATTTAACAAATAAAATAATTTTTGAAAATGAATGATGGTGAATAAACAGAAGAAGCAAATACTGGTACCCTTATTTAAAAATGAACAAGAATACATTTATTTTAATTTTAAAAGACAAATTTATTCTCTCTATGATGATTGCTAACTTAACTATTAACCCCTGAAATATGAACAAGTAAGTTTTATGAAAGTAGAAAAATATTTATTTCCCTGTAATTTGTTTCTTTCCGTCTTTTTATTCAATTTTGTTTTTACCCTCCTGATTTTATTCCTCTCCTGGTCCACTCCCCAACACCCATCCACCTTTCCACTAATCCATATACATCTTCCCTGCTCCCGTCTCCATGAGAATATCCCCTACCCCTCACCACCCCCATACCACCAAAATGCTGTCACAAAACCCAGTCACTATTGAGGTTGCCAAGAGGTACATGCTGACAAGAGTCTGATATAGTTGTCTCCTGAGAGGCTTTGCCAGAGCCTGACAAATACAGAAATGATGGTCACCGCCAACCATTGGACTGAGAATGGGGTCCCCAATAAAAGAGGTTGAGACTGGACTGAAGTAGCTGAGGGGGTTTGCAACCTGATAGAAAGAACAACAATATCAACCAACCAGACACTCCAGAGCTCCAGGGACTAAACCAACAACTAAAGAGTACACATGGAGTTGCCCATGGCTCCAGCTGCATATGTAGCTGAGGATGTCTTTGTTGGGCATCAATGGGAGGATAGGCCCTTGGCCCAGTGAAGCCTTGATGACCCAGTGTAGGGGAATGTCAGGGCAAGGAGGCTGGAGTGAGTGGTTGGATGGTGGGACAACACCTTCATGAAGGCAGAAAGTCGGGAGATGAGATAGAGGTTTCCAAAGGGAAAACCAGGAAGGGTGATAACATTTAAAATGTAGATAAAGAAAATATCCAATTAAAAAAATTGAAAAAAAGGAGAATTTTTTTTTGCTATTCTGGGTTTTTTCCCTAGATGAATATGGGAATTGCTCTTTCCATGTCTTTGAAGAATTGTGTTGGGATTTTGATCGTGACTGTATTGAATCTGTAGATTGCCACTGGTAGGATGGCCATTTAAATTATGCTAATTGTGCCAATCAGTGAGAATGGGAGATCTCTCCATTTTCTGAGATCTTATTTGATTTCTTTCTTGAGTGACTTGAAGTTATTGTCATATAGATTTTCATTCTTTTGTTTAGACTTATCTGAAGGTATTTTATATTATTTGTGACTATTGTAAAGGGAGTTGCTTCAGTAATTTCCTTCTTAGTCAGGTACCAACATTCATAAAAGGAACTTTATTAAATATCAAAACACACATTTAACCCCACATAATAATAATGAGAGACTTCAACACTCCAATCTTACCAATGTACAGGTCATTGAAACAAATTAAATAAAGACATAATGAAACTAATAGAGGTTGTGAACCAAATAGATTTAACAAATGTCTACAGAACATTTCACCCTAAAACAAAAGGATACACCTTCTTCTCAGCACCTCATGGTAACTTCTCCAAAATCGACTACATAATTGGGTACAAAACAATCCTCAACCTATACAAGATGATTGAATCATCCTATATGTCCTATCAAATCAGCATGGCCTAAGGCTGGTCTTCATAACAAGAAAAACAACAGAAAGCACACACACACATTGGAAATGAACAGTTCTCTACTCAGTGATAATTTGGTTAGGGAAGAAATAAAGAAATTAAAGACTTTCTTGAATTTAATGAAAATGTTGACAAATCATACCAAAACTTAGGAGACACAATGAAAGCAGTGCTAAGAGGAAAATTCATAGGACTAATGCCCTGGTTTAAAATAAACAAAAAAATAAGCAAAATATCCAAAAACCTAAGAGATCTTACACTTATGAAACCCAATGAAAGCAGTGCTAAGAAGAAAATTCATAGTACTAAGTGCCCAGGTTTTAAAAAAAATGGGAGAGAGCATACCTTAGCAACTTAAAAGTACCCTTGAGAGCTCTACAGCAAAAAGAAGCAAACATTCCCAAGAGGAGTAGAAGGCAGAAAATAGTCAACTCAGGGCTGAAATCAATCAAATATAAACAAAGAGAACAATGCAAGATTCAATAAAACAAAAGGCTGGTTCTTTGAGAGAATCACCAAATAGATAAACCCTGAGCAAGACTACCTAAAGGGACCAGAGGCAGTATCCAAATTTATAAAACCAGACATAACAACAGAAAAAAAAAAGAAATTAAAAAAATCATCAGATCCTATTACAAAAGCCTATATTCAACAAAACTAGAAAATCTAAATGAAATGGATGGTTTTCTATTTCTACACAGATACCACATACAAAACTAAATCAAGAGCTGATTAACTATCTAAAGGGGCAATATCCCATAAGGAATAGAAGAAATCATTAATTAAAATGTAATAAAAAACATAATATTAAAACAAAACAAAACAAACAAACGGAAAACCCAAAAAACAGCAATAACAACAAAAAACACCCAACCATAAAAGGCCAGGACCAGACAGATTTAGAGCAAAAGTTTACCAGACCTTCAAAAAAGACTTAATACCAATATACCTCAAACTATTCTATAAAATAGAAACAGAAGGAATACTACATAAATCATTCTATGATGCCACAAATATTCTGATACCTAAACCACACTATGAAACAACCATGAGAAAACTTCAGACCAAGCTCACTGATGGATATAGATGCAAATATACTCAATAAAATTTTTGCAAAGTGAATCAAGAACACATCAAAACCATCATTCACCATGATCAAATAGGCTTCATCCCAGGGATGCAAGGTTGGTTCAATACATGTAAATCCATTAACATAATCCACTATATAAATAAACTCAAAGAAAAAATTATATGATCATATCCATAGAAGCAGAAAGATTCTTTGACAAAATACAACACTTCTTCATGTTAAAAGCATTGGAAAGGTCAAGAATTTAAGGGTTATACCTCAACATAATAAAAGCAATTTACTGCAAACCAACAGCCAATATCAAATTAAATGGAGAGGTACTTGAAGCAATCTCACTAAAATCAGAGACAAGACAAGGATTCCCACTCTCCCCATATCTATTCAATATACTACTCATAGTTTTAGCTAGAACAATAAGACAACAAAAAGAGATCAAGGAGATATAAATTGGCTGAGAAGAAATAAACACATCAGTATTTACAGATATGATACTATATAATCGACCCTAAAAATTCTACCATAAAACTTCTCCAACTGATAAACAACTTCAGGAAAGTGGCCAGATATAAAATTAATTCAAATAATATTAATAGCCTTCCTTTATCCAAATGATAATGAGTCTTAGAAAGAAATTAGGGGAAAAATCCCTTCACAATAACCACAAAAAATGTAAAATATCTTGGGATAACTCTAACAAAACAAGTGAAAGATCTGTATGACAAGAACTTCAAGTCTCTCAAGAAAGAAATCGAAGATGATCTCAGAAAATGGACCGATCTCCTATGCTCATGAATTGACAGAATAACCATAGTAAAAATGGCCATCCGACCAAAGGCAATCTACAGATTCAATGAAATCTTCATCACAATCCCAAACAATTCTTCAATGTCATGAAAAAAGCATGTCTAGATGTCTTCTGGAAAGGCTAAATGCCCAGAATAGTGAAAACAATTCTTAACAATAAAACAACTGCTTGGGGAATCACTATCCCTGACTTTAACTTATATTACAGAGCAGTAGTGATAAAAAAAAAAAACTGCATGGTATTGACACAAAGACAGACATGATGATCAGTGGAATAGAATTGAAGTCTCAGAATTTAAACCACACATTTAAGCAATTTGATCTTTTACAAGAAGTCAAAAATATACAATGGAAATATTAAAGCATCTTCAATAAATGGTGCTCATATAACTGGCTGTCTATGTGTAGAAAAATAGATCCATATTTGTCACCTTGGACAAAGCTCAAGTACATGTGGATCAATGGCCGCAACATAAAACCAGATACACTGAATCTATTAGAAGAGAAATTGGGGTGCACCCAAAGCTGGGGCTTTCCCACAGCCCTAGGACACAAAACCTTACTACAGAGAGCTGTTCTGCCAGGAGCACTCTCCCATCTAAGCCCACAGACCAGAGGTGAGACCCAACTTTCTCCCTATTGACTGTCAAAGGAGAGACACCCCAGGAGGAGTTAGCCCCAGGCATGAGCCACTGGGTGGCCTATGACAGGATCCTTCCAGTCTCCATCTAAACTCAGAGCAGGGGTTGTCCTCCAGCTCTCAGACACAAAGACTGCCAACAGAGAGTTGGCCTGCCAGGAGCACTCTCACTGCAAAGATCACAGGCTCACAGGTACACAAGTCCATTGGACTAAAAAGCATCAGTCAGAGGCAGCAAAACCAACTAACATCAGAGATAACCAGATTGCGAGAGGAAAGCTCAAGAAACTAAGCAACAGAAACCAAGACTACTTGGCATCATTAGAACCCAGTTCTCCCATGAAAGCAAATACTAGATATCCCAACACACAGGAAAAGCAAGATTTAGATTAAAAATAATATCTCATGATGATGATAGAGGACATTAAGAAGGACATGAAAAACTGCCTAAAAGAAATACAGGAGAACACAGGTAAACAGGTAGAAGCCCTCAACGAGAAAACACAAAAATGCTTTAAAGAATTACACAAAAACACAACCAATCAGGTGAAGAATTGAACAAAACCATCCAAGATCTAAAAATGGAAATAGAAACAATAAAGAAATCACGAAGGGAGGCAACCCTGGTGTTAGAAAACCTGGTAAAGAGATAAAGAGTCATAAACTTAAGCATTACCAACAGAATACAAGAGATTGAAGAGTGAATATCAGGGGCAGAAGATTCCATATTAACATTGACATAATAGTTAAAGAAAATGAAAAAAATGCTGCCGGCTGATGTCACAGGAAACACGACTCCCTCAACTTAGAAGTGCCAGGACTTCTTTCCAGGCAGAAGTGGGTGGATCAACGATGCCACCTACCCCGTGGGAGAGACCTCACTG